>NC_141162.1:67198412-67385912 GCF_053477565.2 Lygodium microphyllum
CACGAAACAAACCCAAGCCTTATAGACGGAGGCGTTGATGGAGAGTCAGCACAACACCGCGATGGGTATCCAAAGCGTTGATGCGTGCTCAAGGATACTATGAAGGTAACCAATGGATTTGGGTGCCCAAACTCCCTGCTAGGCCACCTCTATCAGAAGCCCAAACTATGTCCAAAGCAAAGAGACGTAGGAGGAAAACTAAACGAACGGCCAAGTTTCAAACCAAAAATATTGGAGTGATTGAGCCCATCACTACTGAAATCAAGAAACCAAACATGGCCTATCAAAAAGTAGATCCTCAGCCTAGTGTGCTTGACAAGCGGACATCAGATGCAGCCACTGAGCATGCACAAAAATCATTAGTGCCCAAGGAGCCTTTGATTTCCCAAGGGGAGAACAAACATCATAGGCACAACATTGCTCATAGCAAGGCTATTCGCTCAACAAAGCAAAAGGCACAATCATCTAATAGCCCTGAGAAAATCATTCAGCTAGTGCCACATCCACCTAGGAGTCCTAGATCTCCTACGCCCTCTTCTCCCAAACAGACACAGGAAGCACTACAGCAGTTGTCAAGGGCGACTGCTCAATTCCAATCTCTATCTCCATCTAAGCTTCCAACCGTCAAAGAGGTGGGACATGATGCCATCTGTAGCTCTCGACCCAAGGATATGCCTGAGCCACCTAATGCGACTAGATCAACTCATGTTCGATCTACACAGATAAGTGCTCAAAGGCCAACAAAAGACACAACCACTTCTGATCGCCCTAGGGACTTGACACCGCAATCCACCAAGGGTAGCCAGCCCACTGAACTAGCTGCTACTACTTCCAATCAGGGATCACAGCAGTCACAGCCCTTGGCCGTGACAATGCCCCTTGTGGAACATGTCCTTAGTGGTTTACCTGTGGAGGAGGTGTCGCAACCAAATCCCTCGACGACTCTAGTACTTTCAAAGTGCCTAAAGCCTAGGACGGAGGAGTTAAATGCAAGGGAGTTGGTTGAAAAGCTAGACTCTCCGAAAAGAGCGGCAGTTGTGCCCTCACAACCGGGCAAGGCTATTCAGCAAACCACGGCTATGTCCCATAAGGACACATTAGAGAAGGGAAATGCTGAGGCCTGACCAAGCACATCAACGGTCGATATAGCCCAGGGTCCTGAGTTATTGAGAGAGGCACCTTCATTGACCAAGAAAAAGAGGAGAAAGCAGAGAAAACAACAACAGTTGCAGGTGGTTGTGGACCCCAAGAACATTGAGACGAAGAGCGCCGAAGAGCCAATGAATAAAGCCTCAAGTCCATCCACCAATGAACTCATTGATGCCTCTCCGAATAACGGTGAAACCCCAGACACATTCGTGTGTTCTGAGAAACCAAAGCAACCGTTGCCATCAACAGTTGCTTGCAACACTCTATCCACTGACAATAGAACTCACATTGATCAATCAAGAGTGGATACAACGCTGTCACACCAGGGTGACAAATCTATACCAGTCACATCCGAGAAGAACCATGACGAAATAACAACAAAACCTCAGGAGAAACTTGAGAACCCCAAGAGCACAAGGAATCCTAGCGTTGACCAATCTTGCTCATCTAGGCCTGAGCCCCCAGCCATGCTAAAGCCTAAGGAAACTCTTAGAACGTTGCATGAGATAGCAACCGAGCAAGCCCTGTTGAACATAGAAATGTCGCAGAATGCTTAACTGAGTTGGAGGCTAAGCTCAAAGTGGTCGCACGTGTCTACGTCCTTGCGGATGTGGGCACGATCCCCAAGGAGCAGCTTGGAGAGTACCTGACCTTTCCTCTATCGTGGGAAGAACAAGAACATCTTAACAGGCACTACGACAGGCTCCTGCATGAACAGATGCAACTCATCCCTGACGAGGAGGCTGACGAACTACGCTTAACCGTCACGTTCAATGAAGTGCTCTGTCGACCGAACCTCATAGACATAGAGCTACTAAAGCGACTGTCAGTAGGCCAGAGTCAATTTGAGCGGTGTTGGTGCGAAAGCCGCGTCGTAATGGCCGAACTAGGGGCTCAGATCATGACGGTCTCAGAAGAGCAATTGGCCAAATGGTGGTCTCAAAGAGACCCAACCTACGTGGCACCAACTTCCCTTCGAGTACTCACTGACATTCGGGGTGCGGACTTGGCTGGGACTAGGCTACAGGGCCCTTTGATTGATAAGGTTCTCACCAAAGAGGAGTTACATATTGCCAGTAGACTCGGTCAAGGTTCTATGCTACTCGACGTGGCAAAATATTTATCAGTATTAAGTCAGCTGCCACGAATACTAGATGCGTGTGCCATGCTCCGGTACAACCCCGAGTTCTACACTTGGTTCTTATCCTCATGAAGTGACATGGATTCATAGATATGTATATAAATAAACACTGATTTTTGTGTCACCTTGTATAAACAATATCAACACACACAAGTAATGATAGTCAAGCGCAGGGAGAAGAGTTGGTTCTAACAGGCTAACCTCCTCAAGTCCTCTTCTCATCACACATTTAAAAGCCGTGTGACCGCCCCCACCTCCAAGTGAAGGGCATGCATCCCACGTTACCACCATAGGAAGCCTTGACCAACAACACTGATGGTGTAGACAGGGTGCAGCCCCTCTCTATACACCTTCTTCCCTTTTTGGTCTATCCTTCCAAGGATGTGCCCTGTCCCACTCCACGACAACCAGTCCACGTGACTTAGCACAAACCAATATCCGCTAATGACTGGAGGCAACACGAACATCAGCATGGGGACCATTCCCCTACAACAAACACTGCATGCCTCACCCCTCCCTTTCTTGTCATATGCGCTTGATAAACCACACTAAAATCCCTTCCATGCGAACAATTGTACCCTGTATCAAGGTCTAACCCTTGGTTCACACCTTGGAGGTTTCCTTTTTTAGCGGAACGCATGGAGCATCATGGAGATTTGTCTTGCAAAGATGCTCTTCGCAAGAGACGGGAGCATGTGGCACGCGCCCCTCCACCAGAGCGCTATGTGCCCACCATCAAGAGGTATGCCAAGAAGCGGGGCCCTAAGCGACATTGCCCAGGGCGAAGGCCGAAGAACCCTCGAGTCAAGAAAGTCGAGACTCGAAACCCGCAACAGGCTGCAGCACTAGTGGTACGCACTCCCAGCTCCCACTCGGGCCCCAGACGCTCAAAGGCAGAAAGGGCAGCCCGGGAAAGAGAAGAATTTAATGAACTATTTAAAGATATTCTGGAGACAGTAGCGGGCCGGGATTACACCATTCATATCCCGGCCGACATGTTCCCTGCTCACCCCCACGGGAGCCCCACGCCAGCAGAGCCCCAATCACCCGACCATCCAGACTCACCCCGCCTCGTACAAATCGAGTAGCCCATAATGCACAAAGGGCTTATCAAATGAGGGACTTTTTGTTTTTACGTGGTTAAGTGTTCCCGACTTGTTAAGTGTTGACATGTTCCTGACTTGTACGAACTTATCATATCTGCGTTTAATATATGCTATGCAAAGAAAAAGCTAATCAAGCGCAGGTGAGAAATGTCTGGTCAACACCATAAAATTCAAATAAGTGATGTCTCCTTGCATTGCACTCGTTTATTATAGTTGCGGCATACACAATGCATATGCTCTCATGAAACGACAAGTGGATGCAGGATAATACAGGTCCCTGTGCGAAAATGCTCAATGCCAATCACCGCAACACCCACAACCCCACATCGAGCCACGGCAAAGCCACGCTGCTGAAAGCACCCTTGCCAACCGCCCACATTGCATGGCCCGCAAAACATTCCTGGGCCATGCCCCCTTTCTGGGTCAGGCTCTATAGTTGGCTCACGGCAGTCGTTACCTCAATGGTATCAACATCGCATGTGCCGCAAGGAGGGTTGCAATATCTCAAGTGTATCTCCCCCTTTCGCCAACTACTTCTCTAACAATGAGGCTAGGGCACCATCATCATTGTACTATTCATTTTCTGAGCCTTGAAGCGTGACATTTTCCAACCCATTGAAAGGCTGATAGCCTCAACAGATTGTAATGGTTGTACTCAGGCAGCCAAAAAAAAAAAAAAAAAAAAAAAGAAACGAAAAAAGAAATGAATGGAAAAATAAGAAGCACCCACAATCACAGCACAGCACCTAGGGGTCCTCAAATTAGGTACGTCTGGTGACCTTGGTCGACCGGCTTCGTCCCTAGTCCCCTAGCCCCTTACACTCACCCAAAATTGTTCAGGGCACATCAAGGGCAGGACATACCGGGGGAGCTTGTCTCGCCTAGGGTTAGACCTGTCACCCTGACCCACTTGCACAATTTTCTTTTGCACTCTGCCTTCGTACCATTGCAATCAGTGGTGATAAGCACCGCACGATTGACCATGAAAACTACACCGTACTCATCAAACAAGTCCAATGGTTTCCAGCTACTGAAAGTGTGGTGTCCTTGTCTTCCATTATGCTACATCGTGCAGTAACAATGCAAAGGATGTCTCATATGCCTTCACGCATACTCCTTCTCCACATGGACAACTTTGCTTCATCCATGAATTGTTATGAGAAACTAGCCCACGGTCTTCTAACTATGTAATATCTAAGTATGCACGAGCACTCACATAATATTTGCACCAAAGTATATCCACAGTTTGGGTCCTCAAGTGCAGGACAATACTCTCAGCTTGCTTAGAGCTCGACCTGTCTCCCAAACTAATCAAATATGTCTTATGCACAATAAGAAGACTAGCACTACCCCTTAGGGAGAGACCACACGAGAGCTTTTCAAATTGCAGGTGTTGAAGATTCCACAGAAAGTGTCGTTCGATCTTCATCAACACCCAACTCTGAATGCTTATCCCTTACCATCTGACAAGCCCGCAAAGAATCGACATGTGCAGAATCCCAAACAAACCAACACTTGTGTTGACCAACAATGCAATCCCCAACACAGCATAGCCCTACCACCAACTCCAACAACCTTCCACCAGCCACCTTGGCCACCAACAGGCCCCAGGACCTTCTCCCACACCACCACCAACATTCCTCCATGAAAACCACAGGCGTCCTTGTTACCCACGTCTTCGGTGCATGCTACAGCCTGCTCCCTACGACGGTGAGTGCCATGGGACTGGCACTCGTCTAGGAGGGGGGTAATGTTAACCCCAACACGAAGAAAGCAAAAGGAAGTGAAAAAGACGCAGGGCAAATGTGGAAAAAAGGTAGCCCGACTGAAGAAAGAAAAGGAGAAAAGGCCGAAAGCGCAAGGGCAACCTTAAAAGTCCAAGGCAAAGGCAAAAGGGAAAAGGCGCATTTTTAAATAAAAAGGCGCACCCTGAAATCTTGTAAAAGAGTGCCGGGCTCTCACCCGTGCAATTTGTAAATGTAGATGGGCGGTGGAAAGGAAGCTAGGAAGATAGAAGGATAATGGGAAAAAGGGGCAAGGCTACGGCCGGCCATGTAAAAAGGGGAAAAGGGGATGACCGCCCAAAAGGGATTTAGGGTTTTGTATATAAAGTTGAAAAGTGAATGAAAAGCTCATTCTTGTGTGTGGCCAAAAGTAGCCCTCCTCTTCTTCTTCTTCTTCTTCTTCTTGCTTGCTTGAGCTTGTGCTTGAGAGAGGGAGTGTGAGAGTGTGAGGGTGAGTCCCAAGCATGCTACACATCATGACAAAAATGCGTCAAGTAAGTTTCCAGCCATTTGTTGACCCTTTCTGTTTGACCATCTGTCTATGGATGGTAAGTAGTGGAAGGTGCTAGCTGAGTGCCCATAGAGCTGAAAATTGCCCGCCAGAAGTTACTCATAAACTTAGCATCTTGGTCATGCACAATGACCTGTGATAAGCCATGCAATTTGAAAACATATTCCATGAATTGGCTGGCTACTTGAGAAGCATTATACTGAGTCTTCATGGGAATGAAATGGGCTACCTTTGTGAGTCTGTCCACAACTACATTGATGATGTCCCAACCTTTCTTGGTCACCGGTAGGCCGGTGATGAAGTCCATAGTGATGTGTGTCCACTTGCCTTCAGGCATAGGCAATGGCTGAAGTAGACCAGCTGGTTTTAAGGTGATGTCCTTGTTTTGTTGACAAGGCACGCAGCCCTAGACAAAGTCTTTCACATCTTTCCAAAGGCCCTTCCAGTAAAAGCTTTTAGAAATTTTGTCATAGGTCTTAAAGACTCCCAAATGACCAGCTATGGGGGCTGAATGCATCTCCTGCATGATTTTCTGTTTGAATGGGGAGGTATGAGGGATGGCAATTTGGCCATTATACCATAAAAGCCCATTTTTCAGCTGATACAAAGAGTTTTCCACACATTGTTCTTGCTATAATTTCTGAAATGCATTGCTGAAATCAACGTCTAGTAGGTAAGCCTCCTGAAGCTCATGTATCCAAACACTGTGTAATTCCATGATAGTAGAGACTTTACATGCCCACATTCTAGATAGGGAATCAACCACTACATTGTCCTTCCCACGAGTGTGGGTGATGTCAAAGTCATAGTTTTGTAAGATGACTACCCATCTCCTTTGCTTTGGAGTCAGATTC
Source organism: Lygodium microphyllum (assembly GCF_053477565.2). NCBI lineage: Eukaryota > Viridiplantae > Streptophyta > Polypodiopsida > Schizaeales > Lygodiaceae > Lygodium > Lygodium microphyllum. The sequence goes on from NC_141162.1 coordinate 67,204,958, forward strand.
GACTAAGACAAGAAGTACTTGAGTAATCTATGGTCGCTTTTCACTCTAAATCGGCTGCCATACAAATAGTGATGCCATTTCTTGATGGCATGAAGGGTGGCCAGCATTTCTTGATCATAGACATTCATAACCCTCTCATTTTCAGCCAGCTTTCGGCTCTCAAATGCTATGACCCCATGTTCTTGCAACAAAACTACACCAATTCCTCTCCCACTAGCATCGCACTGAATGGTGAATTCCCTAGAAAAATCAGGGCATACCAAGATAGGGTGTTAACCCCAACACGAAGAAAGCAAAACAAAATAAAAAAGACACAGGGCAAAGGTGGAAAAAAGGTAGCCCGACTGAAGAAAGAATTGGAGAAAAGGCCAAAAGCGCAAGGGCAACCTTAAAAGTTCAAGGCAAATACAAAAGGGGAAAGGCGCATTTTAAAATAAAAAGGCACACCCTGAAATCTTGTAAAAGAGCACCGGGCTCTCACCCGTGCAATTTGTAAATGTAGACGGGTGGTGGAAAGGAAGCTAGGAAGATAGAAGGACAATGGGAAAAAGGGCCTAGGCTACGGCCGGCCATGTAAAGGGGAAAAGGGGATGACTGCCCAAAAGGGATTTAGGGTTTTGTATATAAAGTTGAAAAGTGAATGAGAAGCTCATTCTTGTGTGTGGCCAAAAGTAGCTCTCCTCTTCTTCGTCTTCTTCTTGTTCTTGCTTGCTTGAGCTTATGCTTGAGAGAGGGAGTGTGAGAGTGTGAGGGAGTGAGTGTGTGAGGGTGAGGGACTGAGAAGGAGAAGCTCTCCATCTTCTCCTCTCTTCTTCTCTTCCCTTCTCTTCTCTTGTCTTGCTCACGGCAATGGAGCTTGGAGCGTGGAGCTTGAGGATGGAGCTTGCTTGAAGCTTGCACTTGGATCGTGGAGCTACCGGAGTGCGCGGGAGAGGAGGTAACTCGAACGGCATGGAGGTAAGCTCACTACACCCGTAGATATGGATGGCACGTTGGCTATGTGAGAAGTAGCCATTAGTGCTCGGCTTGAAACGCTTGAAACAATAAGCGGTCCGTGGGTCTTGGCGGTTAAGCGAAAGCTCCCACATTTTGGTTCCTGCCCAGGACTAACGGATTCAAGCCTTGAGCGCTTGCGCACTTCGAATCGAGCATTGGAGTAGGGTTTTCCCCGAATCGGTGCTTGAGATAGGTAGGAAGCGAGGGGGTTGAAGATGGTATTCGATCTCCTTGGCAAGTAGGTTTGTTGTTTTTCTTGAGATTTATGTTGTGAGATGGAGTAATGTAGGTATTTACTTTGTGATTTGGAAGCATTAGAGTAGGAGAAAACAAAGAAAAACAAAGAAAATAAGTATTATAGTTACTGTTGTAAAACAGGACAGAAACACGGCAAGAATCGTGCAAAACTGGTAAAAAACTTACTTGTGATGCCTAAGGTTGGTGATGAGTTATTGGGGGTGCCAATACCATACCCAGAAGAGGGTATAAGGGCCAGAAGTGGCAAGAAAGGCCACATTGTGCATTGTAGGGTTTCAGGAGAGCAGGAGAGAAGAGGAAAGCGTGGCGAGGAAATCCACTTCGATCTTGGCATCAGGGAGATCTTCGGCTAGCCCAGGTAATTCTACACCTCCCCCTATAGTAGTAGGACCAATCTGGAGTTGCACGACAAGGGGGAAGACCTCCAGCACCCTGCACGTCGAATTTTGCGAGCTGTGGCAAAAACACGCACGGCGTTCGGCGCGTCCGAGTCACGTTGACTCTGGTCCAAGGCCCAAACTCGGCCCTCGGACCACCCGACCCACTCGGCCAAACCCTAGTCGGCCTCGGACCGTCTGAGTCGACCCATCCGAGACTCAAATTTGGCCCTCGGCCACGTCCCACATTCGGCCCTCGGCCCAAGTGCCTCGGCCCGGCCGAGTGACCTCATCCGAATTCGTCCGAATCGTCCGAACTGCGCCCTCAGCCCATGCGCCTCGGCCCGTCCGAGTGACCCACTCGAACCCTGCAATTCGGACCTGTTAGACCGAATCTAGATTTTCTCAAATTTTAACCTGAAGACAATGAGATTAACCAAGAAGACCATATAGAGCCGAAACCATGTCATAGATCCATTACCGGGCTGAAACTGCGAGTAAGTGGTTCAAATTTGGCTATAAACGGTCCTCCAAATTGTGCATGGCTTTTACCGTAACGGCCCTGCGGGCCGGGGGGGACTGCCCCCCTCGGACCCCCACAGAGGGGGCTCTACCCCCTCCGCACCTCCCCCGAGTAGATTGGAGAAAAAACGCGCGATGTGACAGGCCCTCCAAATTGGACCCTAATGTAGCAATGGCTTTACACGAGCATGGAGCCTCACTTGCAATAGAGCAACCAAATGCCCATACCCGAACAGAGAGAAACAGAGACCCTAGAATATCAATGGGCCAATCTAGCCATCAAGGGCAAAAAGGCCACACCATGAGAACACAAAGACATTGTGTTCATACCATGTCTAGTCAGAGCGAAATGCAACATCAGCAAGCTACAAATGCCAAGATGACTAGACACGACACTCTTGACGAGAGATGTACCTTGAATAGCACTGCACTGACGATCCAAGACAGCAGTGGAGAATCCACATCTGGTCGTGCAGTCGAGAACTCAAGGGCATCTGTCAGAAGGCTCAAATTTACAAGCCAAGACCCGGAAGATGAAGACATAGTACCACCTGCTTATCTTAGGGTCAAACTCACCGCGAAAAGAGAGCATACTATTGATGCTCTAATTGATGAAGGAGCAGATTTTAATATCTTGACCTATGAATCGTGGACCCTACTAGGCCAACTAGAGATCACACCGACTGATGCAAACTCTTAATCCTTACGGGGAACATCCAAAAGCACTTCTAGGGAAGTGCAGAATCCTTGTAACAATTGAAACAGAAAGCTTGCCACTCCTGTTCTATGTTCCTCCCAATAGCGAGAATGGTGGAAAGGAAATCCTCCTAGGAAGGCCCTTCAAAAAGGCTACCATCTGAGGTGGACTACGTAGCTCAGAGGATACACTTGACATTACCAGGTGTGAGGATAGTCATGACCTTTAGCAAGGGTGACCTCGGCAAACCCCGGGGGAAAGGCAAGGAAGGTGCTGGCGTAACAGTCAAGCCCATTAACAAGAACAAGGACTTGTTGGAAGAATTAACACAAGCACAAGTCGAACAACGAGAGCCAGTGAGTGGGGCCATGCCTAAACCAAGAAGGTCAAGAGACAATGCCAAGGACAGGCGTTGGACTTACAAATATCGTAGAAGACCCCAAAAGAAGCCCAAGCCTTATGGAAATAAGCATCGAGGGAGAGCTAGCACAACACCACGATGGATATCCAAAACGTGGCTTCGGGCTCAAGGGTATTATGCAGGCAACCGATGGATTTGGGTGCCAAAACCCCTTGCTAAACCTCCGTGGTCGACTGAAGGCCAGATCGTATCAAGAGCAAAGAAGCGTGGGAGGAGATCTAAGCAAAAAACCAAGTCTCGAGTCAACAACAGTGGAGTGACCGAGCCCCTCATGGTCGAAATCAAGAAACCAAATGGGACCAATCGGAGGGTAGATCCTCGGCCTAGCGTGCTTGACAGGCAGATGCCAAATGTAATCGTCGAGGATACGCGGAAGCCGCTAGTGCCCAAGGAGCTTTTGATTTCCCAAGGGGAGAACAAACATCATAGGCACAACATTGCTCATGGCAAGGCTACTCGCTCAACAAAGCAAATGGCACAATCGTCTAATGGCCTTGAGAAAATCATTCAGCCCAGTGCCACATCCACCTATGAGTCCTAGATCTCCTATGCCCTCTTCTCCCAAACAGACACAGGGAGCACTACAACAGTTGTCAAGGGCAATTGCTCAATTCCAATCTCTATCTCCATCTAAGCTTCCAACCGTCCAAGAGGTGGGACATGACACCATCTGTGGCTCTCGACCCAAGGATATGCCTGAGCCACCTACTGTGACTAGATCAACTCAGGTTCGATCTACACAGATGAGTGCTCAAAGGCCAACAAAAGACACAACCACTTCTAATCGCCCTAGGAACTTGATACCGCAATCCACCAAGGGTAGCCAGCCCACTAAACCAATTGCTACTACTTCCAATCAGGGATCACAATAGTCACAGCCCTTGGCTGTGAAAATGCCCCTTGTGAAACATGTCCTTAGAAGTTCACCTGTGGAGGAGGTGTCACAACCAACTTCCTCAACAACTCCAGTGTTTCCAAAGTGCCTAAACCCTAGGCTGGAGGAGCTACACACAAGGGAGTTGGAGGAAGGGCTAGACTCTCCGAAAAGGGAGACAGTTGTACCCACGCAACCTGGCAAGGCTATTCCATAGGCCACAACTAGGTCCCATGAGGGCACATTAGCGGCGATCGATCTAGCCCAAGGTCCTGAGCCATTAGACGCACCTGCACTGACCAAGAAAAAGAGGAGAAAACAACAAAAACAACAATAGTTGCAGATGGTTGTGGACCCCAAGAACATTGAGACCAAGGGCGCTGGATAGCTGATGAATAAAGCATCGAGTCTATCCACCAATGAGCCCACTGATGCCTCGCCTAATAGCGGTGAACCCTCAGGCACATCTGTGTGCTCTGAAAAACCAAAGCAACCGTTGCCATCAATAGTTGCTTGCAACACTCTATCCACTGACAATAGAACTCGCATTGACCAATCAAGAGTGGATACCACGTCATCACAGCAGGGTGACAAATCTATGCCAGTCACATCCAAGAAGAACCATGACAAAATAGCAGCAAAACCTCAGGAGAAATGTGAGAACCCCAAGAGCATAAGAAATCCTAGCGCTGACCAATCTTGCTCATCTAGGCCTGAGCCCCCAGCCATGTTAAAGCCCAAGGAAATTCTTAGAACTTTGCATGAGATAGCAACCGCACAAGCCCTCGATGAACATAGAAGTGTCACAGAATGCTTAACTGAGTTGGATGCTAAGCTTAAAGTGGTCGCACATGTCTACGTCCTTGCGGACATGGGCACAATCCCCAAGGAGCAGCTTGGAGATTACTTGACCTTTCCTCTATCATGGGAAGAGCAAAAACATCTTAACGAGCACTACGATAGGCTCCTGCATGAATGCATGCGACTCATCTCTGACGAGGAGGCTGACGAACTGCACTTAACCGTCATGTTCAATGAAATGCTCTGCCGACCAAATCTCGTAGACATAGAGCAACTAAAGCGACTGTCAGCAGGCCAGAGTCAATTTGAGTAGCATTGGTGCGAAAGCCGCGTTGTAATGGCCGAATTAGGGGCTCAGATCATGACAGTCTCAGAAGAGCGATTGGCCAAATGGCGGTCTCAAAGAGACCCAACCTATGTGGCACCAACTTCCCTTCGAGTGTTGACTACCATTCGGGGTATGGACTTAGGTGGAACTAGCCAAGAGAACGCTCTGTTTGATAAGGTTCTCACTGAGGAGGAGTTACATATTGCTAGTAGACTCGGTCAAGGTTCCATGCTACTCGACGTGGCAAAATATCTATCAGTATTAAGTAAGCTGCCGCGAATACTAGATGCGTGTGCCACGCTCCGGTACAACCCCGAGTTTTACACTTGGTTCTTATCCTCGTGAAGTGACATGGATTCATAAATATGTATATAAATAAATACTGCTTTTTGTGTCACCGTGTATAAACAATGTCAACACACACAAGCAATGATAGTCAAGTGCAGGGAGAAGAGTGGGGTCAGATAAACTAAGCTCCTCAAGTCCTCCTCTCATCACGCATTTAAAAGCCGTGTGACCAGCCCCACCTCCAAGTGAAGGGCATGCAACCCACATTGCCGCCATAGGATGCCTTGACCAACAACTCTGATGGTGTAGATAGGGTGTAGTCCCTTTCAATACACCTACTTCCCTTTTTGGTCTATCCTTTCGAGGATGTGCCCTGTCCCACTCCACGACAACCAGTCCACGCGACTTAGCATAAACTAATATCCGCTAATGGCTGGAGGCAACGCGAACATTGGCATGGGGGCAATTCCTCTACAACAAACACCGCATGCCTCACCCCTCCCCTTCTTGTCATACGCGCTTGATAAACCACACTAAAATCCCTTCCATGCAAACAGTTGTATCCTATATCCAGGTCTAACCCTTGGATTGCATCTTGCAGGCTTCCTTTTTTTATGGAACACATGGAGAACCATGGACAGCTGGCATGCAAAGACGCTCTTTGCAAACGACGGGAGCATGTGGCACGCGCCCCTCCACCGGAGCACTATGTGCCCCCCGTCAAGAGGTATGCCAAGAAGCGAGGCCCTAAGCGACACTGTCCAGGGCGAAGGCCGAAGAATCCTCAAGTCAAGAAAGTCGAGACTCAAAACGCGCAACAGGTGGCAGCACTAGTGGCACAAACCCCCAACTCACGCTCGGGCCCCAGATGCTCAAGGGCAGAAAGGGCAGCTCGGGAAAGGGAAGAATTTAATGAATTGTTTAAAGACATTCCGAAAACGGTAGCGGGCCGGGACTACACCATTCATGTCCCGGCCGACATGTTCCCTACCCAACCCCACAGGAGCCCCACACCAGCAGAGCCCCAATCACCCAATCACCCAAACTCGCCTCGCCTCGTACAAATAGAGTAGCCCCATGTTGTAGAAAGGGCTTATCAAATGCTACCTGGCCATAAATTTTTGTCTTTAAATGGTTAAGTGTTGACATGTTCTCGAATTGTATGAACTTTTCATATCTGCGTTTAATATATTTCACGTCTTTAGCAAAAGAAAAAGCTAATCAAGCGCAGGTGATAAATGTCTAAGTCAACACCATAGAATTTAGATAAGTGATGTCTCCTTGCATTGCACTGGTTTATTATAGTTGCGGCATATACCATGCATGTACTCTCATGAAGCGACAAGTGGATACAGGATGAGACAGGTCTTTGGGCGAAAGTGTTCAATGCCCGATCACCGCAAGACCATCGACCCCACAAGGAGCCACGGCAAAGCCACGCTGCCGAAAGCACGAATCACCCTTGCCAACCACCCATATCGCATGGCCCAAAGCACATTCATGGGCCACGCTCCCTTTCTGGGTCAAGCTCTATAGTTGGCTTACGGCAGTCGTTACCTCAATTGTGCCAACATCTCATGTGTCGCAAGGAGGTTTGCAATATTTCAAGTGTATCTCCCCATTTCGCCAACTGCTTCTCTAACAACGAGGCTAGGGCGCAATCATCATTGTACTATCCATTTTCTGAGCCTTCGAAACTTGACATTTCCCAACCCATTGAAAGGCTGATAGCCTCAACATATTGTAATGGTTGTACTCAGGCAAGGCCAAAAAAAAAAAAAAAAAAAAACGAATGAAAAGATACGAAGTTCCCACGATCACAGCACAGCACTTAGGGGTCCTCAAATTAGGTACGTCTAGTGACCTTGGTCGACTGGCTTCGTCCCTAGTCCTCTAGCCCTTTACCATCACCCACAATTGTTCAGGGCACATCAAGGGCAGGACATACCTGGGGAGCTTGTCTCGCCTATGGTTCAACCTGTCACCCTGACCCACTTGCACAATTCTCTCTTGCACTCTGCCTTAGTACCATTGCAATCAGTGGTGATGAGCACCGCACGATTGGCCATGAAAAATACACCGTACTCATCAAGCAAGTCCAATAGTTTCCAGCTACTGAGAGTGCGGTGTCCTTGTATTCAATTATGCTACATCGTGCAGTCACAATGCAAAGGATGTCTCATATACCTTCACATGTACTTCTTCTCCATATGGACAACTTTGCTTCATCCACGCATTGTTATGAGAAACTAGCCCACAGTCTTCTAACTACGTAATATCTAAGTAGGCACGAACACTCACATAATATCTGCACCGAAGTATATCCACAGTTTGGGTCCTCAAGTGCAGGACAATACTCTAGGCTTGCTTAGAGTTCGACCTGTCTCCCAATACTAATCAAAATATATCTTGTGCATGATAAGAAGACTAGCACTACCCCCTTAAGGAGAGACCACATGCGAGGTTTTCCAATTGCAGGTATAAGGTGTTGTTCGCTCTTCATCAACACTCAACTCTAAATGCTTATCCCTTACCATCCGACAAGCCCGCAAAGAATCGTCATGTGCAGAATCCCCAACAAACCAACACTTGTGCTGGCCATCAATACAATCCCCAACACAGAATAGCCCTACCACCAACTCCAACAATCTTTCACCAGCCACCTTGGCCACCAACAGGCCCCCAGGACCTTCCGCCACACCACCACCAACACTCATCCACGGAAACCACAGGCGTCCTTGTCACCCACGTCTTCGATGCATGCTACAGCCTGCTACCTACGACGGTGAGTGCCATGGGACTGGCACTCGTCTAGGAGGGGGGTAATGTTAACCCCAACACAAAGAAAGCAAAACAAAATAAAAAAGACGTAGGGCAAAGGCGGAAAAAAGGTAGCCCGACTGAAGAAAGAATAGGAGAAAAGGCCAAAAGAGCAAGGGCAACCTTAAAATTCCAAGGAAAATACCAAAGGAGAAAGGCGCATTTTAAAATAAAAAGGCACACCCTGAAATCTTGTAAAAGAGCGCCGGGCTCTCACCCGTGCAATTTGTAAATGTAGACGGGCGGTGGAAAGGAAGCTAGGAAGATAGAAGGACAATGGGAAAAAGGTCCTAGGCTACGGCCGGCCATGTAAAGGGGAAAAGGGGATGACTGCCCAAAAGGGATTTAGGGTTTTGTATATAAAGTTGAAAAGTGAATGAGAAGCTCATTCTTGTGTGTGGCCAAAAGTAGCTCTCCTCTTCTTCGCCTTCTTCTTGTTCTTGCTTGCTTGAGCTTATGCTTGAGAGAGGGAGTGTGAGACTGTGAGGGAGTGAGTGTGTGAGGGTGAGGGACCAAGGAGGAGAAGCTCTCCATCTTCTCCTCTCTTCTTCTCTTCCCTTCTCTTCTCTTGTCTTGCTCACGGCAATGGAGCTTGGAGTGTGGAGCTTGAGGATGGAGCTTACTTGAAGCTTGCACTTGGATCGTGGAGCTACCGAAGTGTGCGGGAGAGGAGGTAACTCGAACGGCATGGAGGTAAGCTCACTACACCCGTAGATATGGATGGCGCGTCGGCTATGTGAGAGGTAGCCATTAGTGCTCGGCTTGGAACGCTTGAAACAATAAGCGGTCCGTGGGTCTTGGCGGTTGAGCGAAAGCTCCCACATAGGGGCTGAAGTAAGCAAATCTTTCAGCTGATTAAAGCTTCTATCTGCCAATGCATCCCAGAAAAATGCTTCTTTCTTCAGCCTATCAGCGAGACGGGCTGCAATAGTGGCATAATGCCGAATGAATCTGCGGCAAAATGAGGAGAGACCCAAGAATCCTCTCAAGGAGGTGGTATTTAAAGGTGTGGGCCAATCTCTAACGCACTGTACTTTCTTTGGGTCAGCTCTAGTGCCTGCTTCACTGACAATGTGTCCCAAGTACTCAACCTCAGTCTGCATGAACGAACAATTTGTCTCCTTAGCAAAGAGTCTATGATGTCTAAGTATATCAAATATCTGCCTCATGTGCATAAGGTGAGCTTCCTTTGAGTGGCTATAAATGAGGATGTCATCAAAAAATACCAATACAAATTTAAATAAGTAAGGCTAAAGTATTTTGTTCATGAGGCTATGAAACGTGACTGGTGCATTAGTCAAGCCAAAGGGCATGACTAAGAAGTGGTAGAGCCCACGATCGGTCCTGAATGCAATCTTTATCTCATCCCCTTCACGCATGTGTATCTGAGGGTAGCTAGATCTCAAATCAATCTTTGTGAAATACTTAGCTCCCTTCAACTCATCTAGCAGGTCATCCACCCTAGGAATAGGGTATCTATTTTTGATAGTGATCTTATTCAGATCTCTGTAATCAATGCACATCCTGAAAGTGCCATCTTTCTTTTTTACCAGCAAGGCATGTGATGCAAAAGGGGATGAGCTAGGCTCAATGAATCCCATATCTACTAAATCTTTGACCTGCTTGGCCACTTCTTCTCTTTCACATTTGGATAGCCTGTAAGGGGGTTTATTGAGACCGGCTTGGAATGGGGCTCCAAATCAATGGGATGATCAACCGCTCTCTTGGGAGGTAATGCTGTAGGTAGGTGAAACAAGTCACCATACTCCGCAAGTAGAGCCTTAATGGCTGAATTATCCTGCATTTTCCGGGAGGACTGATCTGCATTTTCCTTGTTTAATTGCAGCACAAAAATCTGGGAGCATTTCTTGAACTCTTTCTTGAGCTGCTTGCTGTAATAAGCTGAAATTCACTGCTGTTTTTAATTCCCTGCAGGTGAACAAGCTGTCCAGCCCTGAAAAACTACATGTACAACAATGAAAAATCCATGGAAATGGTGCCCAAAGTTTTCAGCCAATTGTAGCCCAACACAATGTCTATCGGCCCCATATTGAGTGCAATCAAATCCACTTTCTGCTCATAATTTTCAGCAAGCTTAATAGGTATAGCTAGGCATACATGAGTACTAATTTCCTCACTCCCATTGGCCACTTGCACCCTCATTGGTTGCTGTAAATCAGAGACAAAACATTTCAGCCTGTCCATGAGTGCTCTATTTATGAAACTGTGTGTGCTACCACTATCTACCAAGACAAATACATCTTTCCTGTGAATCTTGCCTTGAAGACAAAGAGTGTTGGGGCTCTTAGATCATGTCCAAGCATCCAGGGAGATAGTACAAACAGTGGCAGCAACATGTGAATTATTCTTATCACCCATATTCACATCCACATGACCGCCGGGGTCAAATGGGAAGGTGTCAGTTGGGTCAAAGAATTCTTCTTGCCCACGTTCCTCTTCAACCTCAACATTTTCAGCCGTGATTGCAAAGGCACTAGCATCCTCATGATCCTCATCCGATTCATCAAAGACTAACATGCTATGTACCCTTGCTTTTGCATTCCTGTAAGCACATTTAGATGCATGCTCGGCAGTATACTTTTCCCCGCATTTAAAGCAAAGTCCTTTTTCTTTCCTCTCTTTATAGAGGTCCATCGGGATAGAGCATTGACCACCAAAAGCTAAGACATTTTTCCCCTTACTTTCGCCTTGTCTATTTTCAGCTCTCCCTTAGTTTGCAGTCCTAAAATTACTGTTTTGCCTAGAGGCATTAAAGGTGGGGTATGTGGGGATCTTCGGGGTGCTGAATGGCAGGGTGCTGAATGGCATATTTCCACCACCATAACCTACTCCAAACTGCACGGGTCTTACAACACTTCTTTGCTGCCCAAAATGTGACTGCATAGGTCCTCTTTGCTGCCCAAACAGTGGCTGAGACGCCCCTCTTTGCTGCCCATGCTGAAATGAAGCATCTCGGCGGTACTTACGAGAGTACCTCTCAGCCAACTCAATAGCTTTGAACAAATCTGATGGGCTTTGGGCTGAAACATCAGCCAAGAGTTGGGGATCCAAACCATAAATGTGTTTGTGAAGCTTTGCATCGTCACTAATGGACTCAACATACATTGTGAGATTGAGGAATTGGTTTGTGTAGTCACACACCGTCATCCCACGTTGCTCTAGACCATACCATTGCCTTGCAAGCTTCCCCTTCTCAATCGGAGATATAAAGACTTGAATCATAAGGGATTTGAATGCATCCCAAGCGTCAACAAGCTGCTGATTTTCCCTCTTTATGTATTGCCACCACGTGTGGGCAAAACCCTCTAAGTGTATCGTGGCAAAGTGTATCTTTTGATCATCATTTCTTGGCATTATGTCAAAGTAGTCTTCAAGCTTCGAGAGCCATTCTTCTAATTCAACTGGGGAGGATGATTGGCCATTGAACTTTGAGAAAATGATCTTGTCTCTCAACTCCCTTTCATGGTTGGGGGGTTGTCCCATATACCCAAAATGGGGCTGATCCATTGGGCTGCCAAGAAATGACCCATTGTTTGAGTGATTCCTTCCAAAAGATGGCTGAGCACGCATAGGTGGCATGGGCGTGGTTGGTGGCTGAGAATTCCTTCTTATCCCATTGTTTGTGGGCTCTTCATGCCTTTGTGAGGGCTCTCCTTGTTCAAAGCTGATGTTGGGAATACCCATTCTTCCCAAAATACCTTGGGTACTTGCATTAGCTGCATTTACGGATGGAATGGTCACTGTTTCAGCTTGCATGCTTGGTCTATCCTCTTTTTCCTTGCCTTTCATTTGGGACTCCATCCACATTGAGAACTTGGATGCAAGTGCTTCCATGGTAGAGGTCATTTGGTGCATCTTCGTCACCATTTGAGCTTGACCTTCCATTATTTCCCTATGCCTCTCCGCATGTCTAGTCTCGTGTGAGCTGAGGGTATGATTGAGTGCACTAAGACTTCCCATGGAGTGGGAGAGGTCTTCCTCTTCAACCTCAAAGTTGGTGTCATCCCTCGGGGTGCATGCATCCCTTATTTATTGCTGAACATCTTCATTTGCTTTGTTTTTCCCCCTGTTACCCACCATGTCTAGGTGCAGTCTCGTGAGACCACCTGTCACTATTTTGGCTATAACTAGAGCTAGACAACTCCGATTGACTTACTTTTTTGTTCAAAACGGAGTTAGTGATGCCCTCTTCAAGATGAGCATGTGCATGCATTCCTAGGTTTTATACGAAAAAATTTGTAATTAGAAATGTGGGACTATTCTGTGTAGTCTAGCACCCTGTCCACATCTAGGAAAGGCCTGTTGTGGGCTGTAGGTACTTTGTATGCTCCAAGTGGGTATCCAAAACTGAACGGAGTTCTTGGCAAGGCCTGAAGGTACTCTCCAAGGTCAGCACCTCAATTCTTGGGAGTGGCAACACCGCTGCAAATGCAAGCAATTTCTCCAGCACTCTGAAACAGTCACAAGAGGGTTGAAATTGGGTTCTCCTTCTATTGCACTGTGGGATTCACTATTTGCTTGGCATCATGCATCACTTGAGCACCCTTTAGCATGTTTGGCATCACTTCAGCATTACTGAGCATGAGAATAAGCATTTCCATGACTGTATCAACAAGGTAGGCTCTCATACATGCATAATCACTGCCATTACTGCATACACGACTGCATAGGAAGAACAAAAGAGAGAGAAAGACAATTACGAGGAGAGAGAAAGACTAGAAATAGAGAGAGAAAGACTAGAAAAGAGGGAGAGAAGACATGGAAGCTTGGAGAGCAAGGTGAAGGAGAAAGAAGACTTGTATATTTATTAGATAATGAAAAATTAAGTCTCTCTCACCTTATATACCAGCTAGTGTAGCTAGTATTTCCCCGTTATCAAATCCCCCTCTCTTATAGGGCCCCATAATTTTTTGATTTCGTAGGGGGGGTGTTTTTCAGCCGCGTGAAGGAAATGGCAACGTCCTCCTGTGCACAACGATTTTTTTTGGGGGGGCTATAGAGCTTCAAAGCAACCCCCCTTCTGATTATATCCCTAAACTTGTGCTTCTCCACACTCTCTATCACTTGGCTTTGCACATGAAATGGCTGCCCGGATGAGGAGACACAGTTTCAGTATTTCTCTCTCCCCCCTCTCTCTCTCCCCTTAAGGGGCAGTTCATGCACAAGAAGAAGAATGAAGAACGATTGAAGGATGCTTGATCGGCATGAACCGATTGCTCCAAGATCAAGAGGAGGCAGAGGGGAGATGTTCAGCATTGAATATTTTCTATTGGTCGGTCCATTGGCAACTTGAAAAAGTTAATCAAAAAACCAGCAACACGCAAGTAAGCGGTATGTGCCATTTTTACAAAGGAAATTTGCTTCTTGTTGATGTTTAATGGTTGAAAAGGAATTCATATGAAACAAAAAAAAAAATTGGAGCTTGTTTGTATTATGATTGAGGATTGTGCATTTAAAAAAATGCAGATCCATAATAATAAATAGTCACAATAATTAAATTATAGCCCGAAAAGTGCCTTTTTAGTGTAAAAATGAAGATTTTATTGGTTTCGGGTGGGAAAAAGAGATGCGCATGGGATAAAATTCTGAGACAAAACATCTTTCAGCTATCATAATCAGTCACTAATCGTAAATTTAAAAATAACCTATTTTTTGCACAAATAAATAGAGAAAAAATAGTAAAAATTAAAAAATAGAATTTTTGTGTTATAAAAATCTAGAAAATTATGATTCATGGTTGTGTCTGTATAACAAAGCTGAGGCATGAAGTTTGGCTTCATTTTGGCTTTGTTTATGTGTTATAGTTCATGGTTTTTCTATTTTATGCAAAAAATACATACAAAATAAAACCCTACACGTATGCAACGCATCATAACCTAAACGTTAGAGGGAAAGGGTGATGCTAAGAGATTGAGAGGGCTAAGAGGGTTTTGAATCTTTGAAATATTTGATTGTGCATTCCATTTAGAATTGTGATGGGCTAGTAGCACGAGGAATCGGTGCTAGTCTCCATACATTGAAGCACACATTTAGTGAAAATCATGAAAGGGCTATTTTTTTCACATCACAAAATGCTGATTTGCTGAATATTGTTTGTGCACTAGGATCATATGCACTATGCATGACGCATGACATGGTATCAGTCCTGGATTGCATAGCAATTGTCTTCCTAGAACATGACTTATACGTTGAGTGGAAAGGAGCCTTTGCTATAGGGTAGTTGTACGCTTTCCTTGGGATTGTTGGTTGAGGATCTATTTATCCCTGGATCGTACAAAACAAGAAAAGAGTGGATTTTATGCGTTATGTTTTATATTTTGGAGCGACTCATCTTGGGGTCAATCCCCGAGGTGTAGGAGAGTCGCAGTGGAGCCATGGCAATCAACCGAGGGGAGCTTCCTTATGTTTGTGTTACGAGGCACAATGCCTATATGTTATGGGATCTCCCTCTAAGGAGAAGGGAAGGTAAACTTTGGACTACATATCAACTACAAATGCATAATTAAGTCTATCTAGTGTACATCGGTGTATTACAGATGCTCCTAGACCACGAGGTCGTGTGGTGGGGTTGTCTATTTTGTGCATGAGGTCCACAGTGCCGGCCCATTTTAGGTCCCATCATCTACATATCTAGAAAATAATTATTGAGTTTGGTGAACTTTACCTCATATATATTTTTGGTCCCAACCTTTAGTGTTTCCACACCTTGAACATACATGGGATCTCTTATCAGCTCCAAAATCATTATTTAGCACACGACTAAATCTAGCATTTATACCCTTGAATATTTTTTAGTAGGACTTTGTACTAATACCAGCCTTGTCATGAATGGATTATGCATCCACAACTGTCACATCTTTCAATGTGGACATAATCACCTTCTCCTTCATAACCTTAAACTTTGGATTTCTCAAAGTGTTTTTCAATGTACTCACCTTTAGCAAACTTCTAATAAATGATTCAAGGTCACCCTCACCTAGGTTTGTATTTTTACCTTCCTTGCATGCTTTTATACATTGCTTCCACTAGCCACTAATCACAATTAACTCATTGATTGGCTTTTTCTTTCATTTTTTTTGCTCCTACATTAGCTTATTGTTGATCTTTCTAAGGTTTTCCAAATAGTCTTTGCCTTCTTGTATGGGATACTAATGTCATGGATAGTCTTCTGCATTGTGACAATTTGATTATTGTGTTGAATTATAGTCTCATTCAACTGCACCACTTGTTGTATGAGTTATTGTATATGAAGTTGATATGCCACAATCACGTCATGATAAAATTTTATGATTTCTTGGCATGTTGTAAATATTTTGAATGCCTAATCATTGAGCTGCTTAGTATAATAGAGCAACCCATTATTACCCTCACACACATGATTCAGAAAATTTGTAATTTCTGAGAAAGTTGGAGGTTTATTAGTAGGGGATCAATTGGGTAGATTCCCCCATCAACCCAAAAGTCCATATGCTTCAATCCCATTTTCCTATAACTCTTTAGAACCTGAGGGTTGTCACTGCTAGGTTGGGTCCTCTTAAACAATGGGGCATATTTGACCTCTACCTCAATATGTAGCTCATTTTTTCTTGTATTCGTTTTTTCATTTGCATGTATACAAATTGATTACATAGAGATGCTAATGAAAATATGAGGTTTAGTATCTAGAGAGTTAAACTGGAGAGAAAAACTAGAGAGGCACAGGTAGAGATACTGAGATAGACACATAAAGACATTAATGGAAATAGTTGGTTTGGTATCTATATGGAGATAGGTTGAAGGGGATGCATAGAGATATTAATAGAAATGGAAAGCTAGACTTGGTTGTCTTAGGAGATAGAGTAGAGATGCATAGACACACAAAGGTATCAAGGGGAAGGAGGTAGCTTAGTGTAGTGAGGGAGAATAGATAGACACATATAGATAGATTGCATACAATGGTTATGGATGAGTGATTGTGAGCAGGAGAGGTGTAAGTAGTTCTCTATGTTTATGAAGGTTGCATAATCACAAAGAAGAGGTCACAATAGAGCCATGAGAGAGCAAAGAAATGGGAGGAAAATGGCTCAGAGAGTAGAGGTACCCAAGAGTTCTCGTATTTTAGAAATTTTAATTTTATCTCCTAAAACATATCCAAAAACTAGAAAATTTAACCAATAGGTTTTTTTAAAAAATGAAAAGCTAAAACATAAAAAGTTTCCAAAGTATTTTTAAAAAAACTTTCAAAATTTCCATTATCTCATTTTTGGTTGAAATATCAATTCCTTTTTTAATATAAAATTTGGTTGAAAAAGGGTTCTTGAATGAGAAGAGAGAATGAATCTATGCAAATCCTTTGTGGAGATAATATAAAAAAGGTAAAACGAGATTGCAAAAGTGGAGAGAGAAGAGGATTATTTTCCTATTTTACTCTCCACTTTTTTTGTTTTAAGAGGAGGAGAGGGGGGGAACTAAAAGGCCCTTTTTTGAGTTTATTTTTTTCCTAATGTATCCCCACAATGCTCGGATGCATTGCAACATTTTTCATAGAGTTTTTCATACATCAAAGCTCTTGAAGGAATAAGAGTGTATCCAATGTCTCAATATATTGAGCTTATGTAGTAGAATAATCTTTGTCATGTGAAAATGGTTTCCTTGCTTGCTTTCCAAATTGATATGCTTCATAAACTTTATGTAATTCTCTAACTCTAAATGTAGGCAAACCTGTAACCAACTCCTTAGACTGCATTAAGTTCAACCTGTAACCAACTCCTTGGACTGCATTAAGTTTAACCTTTGCAAATTTTCATGTCCAATATATCTGTGCTATATTTCAATGTCTACAACCATGCCTATTCCTTTAGCATGCATAGCAACATTTATAGTAGGAATCCTAGCATGCAAAGTAAACATCTAACCAATTCTACTTTCTTTTGTAATCAACCTACACTTATTGTTAAAATGTTCAATAAATCAACCCTTTGAATTCAATCTAATTTGTAGCTCTTGCTTTACCATTTGATCAACAGAGACTAAATTCTTTGTGATGGATGGCATATGTAAAACATCTAGCAAACACTATGTCTGACCATCATGCAAGGACAATGGAAATTTTCCAATATGTAAAATTAGATGGCATGAATCACTACCTTTCTCTACATAACATGGACTTTGTAAATCATGTATCTCTCCAAACCATTCAACATGGGTGATCATATGATTAGATGGACTAGAATCAACATACTATACATCATCAAATGCCACATTTCCTATAACAATATTTATCATATGTTTCATGACAAACAAACACTCATTTTGTTCATCATTCTATCTTGAAGACAATGCATAATTTTCTATTGCAACTTGATACTATGAATATTATTTTTCTTATAAAAACAATGGGTTACAATATGTCTTATTCTTCCACAATAATGGTAGATAATACTTGAATTTTTGGAACCTCTAAAATTGCTGATTTAACTGGTTTTACTAGTTACCACCAATACATCCCATATCATGGCCTTCGAAAGAGGATCTACTATGTCCTCTTTCTCAACTTGAGTAGAAATCTTAGACCTATTTAGCACTTCTTTCAAATGATTCACCTTGCTTCTTGATCTCTTCAATAATCATGAGAGAAACTAATTCATAGAAATCTAGAAATGGCTTTCCTATATATACAGAAGTAACAAAAGATTTTCAAGTCTTTCCATTATTAAGGCCATCGAAAATAGATGAAACCAACTCATCATCTCATCAAGAATTGCATCAATAGCTACTAAGACATTTGTAATGCTTCTCACATTCAAAACATACTCATTTATAGACATCTTTCCTTTCTTCAAAGCATTTAAGTCTAGCTTGAGTTGAATCTTCTATGCCTTCGTATTTATTGAAAATATATTCTCAAAGAACTTTTTGCATTCCTAATATACCCTAGCATAGCGTTAACAATGACTGTAGATAGCCAATATATTACCTTTTTATCTTTTGCATTACATTCTTTCCATATCTTTAATTCTTATGAAGTCATTGTCATAAGATCACTTGGCTTTGGTTCCTCTTTTTTTCTTTTAAAAAAATCATAAAGGCCGTTTCCAATAAGAGAGTTTGTCACACAAAACTTTCATGATGGATAGTTATTCTTATCTAACTTCTCAATAATTGGATTTCCACTGTTCTCAACTATTATGACACAACTGAGTATTGAATAGGAATAAAAAATTCTACAACCCTTCACAAAATGTGCATATCAATAAACTAGGTAGCCTTTTTTACTGATTGCTTAGTAACACATACAATCTGCAACTTTTTTTGCAAATAAACCTTGTATTTTCTTCATGACAAACACCTCAAAACTTATAGATTTGAAATCTGTTATCTATGCACAGAGAATGGCCAACGCAACCAAAATTACAATATGTCCTAAAACTGTTGTCTACAACCTTGCGAAGATAAAATGGGACCCAAAATGGCCTCAAATGGCCCAAAACATAGCGAATAGCCACAATCACATATATTTAGAATATATACCATTTTTTGTACACCAAATCTCATAGCAATTTGAGATTTTGGCTCTGCTCTACTTTTAATATCTTTACAAGCACTATCTAAGGAAAAGAGAGAGAAAATGGGAGAGCTTCTTACCGATTGCTTGCTTACTTGAATCCTTGCTCTTTCTCTTCACTTTAGCCTTTAAAACTAGCCTCTCTTAGTGGCGCTTCTCTAATACCATGCCATAAATTACAAGGTGGGGGGACTTTCTTAAGCTACTGCACCGAACACACATAACACATACAAGAGGAAGCTCACTCAAGAATACAAGAAGAGAGATGGAGGCTAAAACATTTTCAATAGATTTTTCTTACTTCTTCCTCTCAAAGTAGAATATACACAAAGCATAGATAAGATATAATATAAAGAAAACTAGCCTACTAAGTTAAACCATATGTAACTGTCTATACTAATCAATTAACACTATAATTATACCAGTTGTAGGTGGGTGTAACAAACCAAATATAATAAGTGATAAGTCAGTGGGGCCATGTGAGGATTATAATGACTATCAATGTTCTAAGTGTAGATGTGCATATCCATCTAACCAATAATTCCATCATCAATGCATGCATGTGTTGAGATGGCATGTTGAGCTTGCCATGTCAACACTCTTGCTCAATCTAGTAGCCATCCCTGCCATTAGCAAAAAGAAGGAGAAAAAGGAAAAGGAAAGAAGAGGAGAAGGTAAGATTTTTCCAAGCTCTCTCATACATACTTACTCTTTTTCTCTTTCTCTCAAGCTATGGCTATGGTAGATATTTTATAATTGACTCTAACATACAATGGACTTATCTCAAGTATAGAAAAATGAGTACATATATAATTTGAAGAGACATCGTGGTCTTAAATATCTCCAAAAATTACTCCACCATTTATATAGGCCTCATCCTCACCTCTCCTTGTGATTTCTAGTTGTCAACTTTCACTAATCTTTTTGTAATTACTATTTATGAAAATTATTATGCTTGGAATTTGATGTTTTTGATAACTCCTAATACTTTTAGTAGATTTCTTTACTCTTCTGAACTCTTTCAAGTGATATTTTTAGAAGTTGCTATATTAAGGCTATTTTTTTAAGCCCTTTAAAAAGATTAATTTTTTGATTAACCAAGGTTTTAATAGAATGGATCCTCCAAATTTGGCCATTCAAATGTGTCATGAGAGCATACATGGTTCATTTAAGAGGTCAACCACCACTAAATATTAAGTAATGTTAAGTGTCACTTTTTGGTCATTCTTTATTTTGGAATGGCTAATATTTTATTCTCAAAATTTTCCTCAAAAATCATATCTATTTCTTCATCTATAGCCATTTGATAAAATTTCTATCTATTTCTCTTTTGTTTCTTTCTTCTTTGAAACGTTATTGATCCTAAATCATAGGGTGGATAGTTTGGTAGTCTAGGGACTTGATCCTAGCTGTTACCATCTGTTCTACTTCCCAACATGCAAACTTAGCCGACTAAATATTCCCTAGGTCTACCTTGTAAGGAAAGTGTCCAATCTCATCCTACAAGGATTGACCTATGGGTTCCTAAAGACACAACTATAGTATCTACCAATAGTTTAATATCGAGCCGCTAGATAGTCATTTTTGTGAGCCATCAGAGGATCAAGGTGGGCAAGCACCATAGGTGGCTCAATGAGAGTGAGTAGCAAGGGGAGCTGAGTGTCAATCCCCATGCCCATAAGGCATAGTCTCACATCGACCCCCTAAATAGTGCTTAATCGTTGCTGGTTCTAAGACTCGATCCTAGGAAAAGTCATATTGTTTGTTGATTTTTCTAAACCTTGGGGAATTCCACCACCTAGCTAACTGGATCCACCCAACCATAGGATGATTTCTTTCGGAAAGACCATCCACTTACTTCCCATTGATGATGTGGCATACTTTAGTTATCTACGCAAGCATACTACTCATGCTTTAAAAACATATAAAAATAGATTCCTTAATTAACCTTTATAGATGTTTGTTGACACATTTTAAACATGAATGCCAAAATAAGCCTTTTAGAAAAAAGTATATCATTATCATATTTACAATTGCTACAAAGAGCTAACCAACCAAAAAATGGAGTTGTCACCTTGTCCTATTCATCCCGGGCCTTCCAACGCTAAACCACATCGGGCTCGTATAGGTTTCCTTCCCTAGGTTCGGGATCGAGATTATAACCTTAGACCAGAGCTGTGCTAGTTCTTGTCTTTTAAGGAAGAACTTTCCTATATGGACAACCGTATATCCCTACGCAATAGTGAGCCACCTTAGGTAATTTATAAACAACTTTGGGTGAATAGTAATTGAGGCAAACCCTAAGGATGGCATTATGCCTCAATCCCATCTAGTTGTTGAAGGCACATATGCAATTAGAATCTTTTCCCATTAATTAATGCAACCACAATCAATCAAACAATTAATCAACAATGACTCCCTTTCAAATAAGGATCAAACTAGAATTTTCTTAATATTTTCAATAGTTTAAGACTTTTCAATGAAGTTTTTTTAGTAATTTCCATCCAACTTCTAGAATCATCTTGTAATTTGAGTTCAATTGTGTGTATGTAAACACACTTTAACGAAACTTAGGATATCTAATTTATTTTTTTATCACCTTGAAATTTTTTGAAAAGAACAACTTATTAACTACTATACATTTTTCACTAACTATAAAAATAATAAATGAAATGCATATAATTTATAAGGATATTATTTTCTCCACCATGATTTCTAAGTTACAACTACAAAAATATTGATTTTCATTTATCTTTCATTGTTAACAAAAAACCTATTTAAGAATTTAATCATTCCTAAAATAAAATGTTAATTTTTTTAATAGTTTATAGGATTGAAATATAAAATTTCCTATTTTTCTAAATATTTCTAAAAATTTTAACTAACTTCTCAACAAAAGTAAGTATCTAGTTATTACTTTAATTTCTATATAATTTATTTTATTTATTTAAGTACTAGTTTACTTAATAAATTATAATTTAAAAATAATTATACAAGTTAAAATATATGTTTTAACTTTAAATGATTAATTTTTAATAATATAAGCATATTTTTGCTATATTTTCTAATTTAGAAAGTTAATAATAATTAAGGAGATAATAGAGATAATATGAGTTATAATTCTAATTTTAGAGAATTCATGCAATTAAACTTCAAACAAATCAAATCACTTAGGAATTTTGTAAAATAAAATAATATACTTGGATAGTATCTACAACTGTATTCTTGGCATTTTGGTTACTTGACGATCTTGTGACATCAACATATTTGCATGGGGCAATGATAGATAAGAATGGGCATTAGAAAGAAGGGCTTTGAAGGTAGGGTGTTGGTGCAAGAACAAGCACTATCTCCCTCTTACCTCACCTCTCAATAATTCTCTCACATTGACTCTCACTCTCACTCATAAGAGTAGCCTCCTCTTAATTGTTAGTTGAATTTGTGAAGAGAGGGCCCTTCTTTTTATGGGGGTGGGGGTGGCTTTTTTTCGTTTTATTACCAAAGGGGGAGTTTTTGTTTTACTTTTAAATAGAAAAAAAGAAAGAAAATTTTAAGATAAGGCTTTTTTTGCTTTTTATCTCCAAGAAAAAAGGAGAGAGAGAGAGAGAGAGAGAGAGAGAGAGAGAGAGAGAGAGAGAGAGAGAGAGAGAGAGAGAGAGAGAGAGAGAGAGAGATGATTCCTCCCCACCCCTTAGCCCTTTTAAGGGCTTGATTAACTCCTTTTTTTATTTTAAATTTATTAATTTTTTTCTTATTCGTATTCTTTGCATGTGTGTGTGTTTTTTTCTTAATAAAAAGAAATTATTATATAGTAAACAACTTTGAAAAAAGTTATTAAAATTTAAGAATAAAATTTGTGATATGTTAATAATATTTGGGCATTTAAAATTTACAAATGTTTTCTAAAATTTAAGAATAGATCTTAATAAATAAAAAACATTAGTAATAATATAAAGTACACTTTAAAAATTATCAATAAATCAATAAATCAATAAAATTTGGAAAAAGCTATAAATAATAAAGATAAATTATAAAATTGATAATAAATCTTTATAATGAAAAAATCAAAGTAAATTTAGATTAATTTACCATAAATAAAAATAATTCAATATAATTTAGAATAGTCATAATCAAAATGTTATAAATTATTTGAAACTAACTAAATAGTGAATAAATTAATTTGAACTTGTATCAGGGTATATGGATGTGAAAACTCATTAGGAAGCATGTGAAGAGGTGAAGATAGGGCAGTCACTCGCAATTGACTGAAGAAATTGGGTTTATTATATTCTTTTCTCCTTAGAGAAATCGGGATATCCTCATCTTGAGAGAAACTAAATATGATCTCTCTCCGAAGAATGGATTCCTCAATCAAGGTCGCATCCTCTTCTTAGAATTCCTTACATTGGATTAGATACTCTAGTAGGGTGTGATTCCTTAAGTTTTTTTTTAATTTCTAGAATTCTCTCTCGTTGGACCTCAAGGATTCCTTGAGTTGGCATTATAATTTGTTCATCATTGAGGACATGCTCGAGGTTAAGAATATAATATTTTAGTTGACTTACATGAAATGCACTATGGATCTTTAGATGAGGAGGTAGGGCAATCTTGTAGGAATGTGTCTTAAGGAATTTTATGAATTTGTACAACCCACACTATCTAGGATTGAGTTTCTTGAATTACCCAAGAGTTGAAGAAATTTTCCTGGGCAGAACCCTTAGGAAGCCCATGTCCCCTTCCTTAAAGATTTGACCTATCCTCTTTGGATCCATGTAAGCCTTCTATCCTAGGAGACCTTTATGTCTTGACAGATTGTCTTCATTTGTTCTTGCATATTGTCTAGCACCCTTTTGGAGGCTCTAATATTTATGGTAGGATTAAAGAAATTTAGAGGAGATAAGCACTCTTTCCCATATAATGCTTGGAATGGTGTCACCGTGATCCTTTCTCGGAATGAAGTATTATAGATGTATTCTACCAATGAAAGATATTCAATCCATCTCTTTGGCTCCCTAATATAGTAGGCTCTTAAAATATCCTCCAAGACGTGATTGACCCTTTCAATTTGCCTATCAATTTGTGTGTGATAGGCTATGCTAAAATATAACAGGATTCCAATGGCATGAAAGAGACTAATCTAAAATTTGGACGTAAAGAGAGTGTTACAATCACTTAATGATCCTTTTTGAGACCTTTGTAGTTAGAGTCCTTGATGAATATCCTATGAATTGATTTGATAGGGATGGCATGAGCTACCTTGGTAAGCATATCCACAATTACTAGGATGGAATCATACTCTCCTTGTACAGTGGGTAATTCCACTATAAAATCCATGCTAATGTATTCCTACCTCATTTGAGGAGTATTGAGAGGGGGTGTAGTTTGCCAAGAAGCTTGACCCTTTCATCCTTGAACCTTTGATAGCTCGAGCATTGAGTCGCATATCTAAGGGTATCTTCTTTCATTCATGTCTTCCATTCCTAGCCAATATTAGCTCCTTTTGACAACATTCAAGGATTTGGCATAGACTAAATGTCTAGCCATAAGGTTTTTGTGTGCTTCCCACAAAATTTTATTCTTCACCTCCCAACTTGTGAGTACATAAAGCCTTTACTGATAGTATAGTAGCTCATCTTTAAGCTACTTTGGTAAGCATATCCACAATTACTAGGATGGAATCATACTCTCCTTGTACAATGGTGGGTAGGTCCACCATAAAATCCATGCTAATGTATTCCTACTTCATTTGAGGAATATTGAGAGGGTGTAGTTTGCCAAGCAGCTTGACCCTTTCATCCTTGAATCTTTGACAACTCAAGCATTGAGTCACATATCTAAGGGTATATATTTTCATTCATGTCTTCCATACTTGGCCAATAGTAGCTCCTTCTGAAAACATTAAAGAATTTGGCATAAATCAAATGTCTAGCCACAAGGTTTTGTGTGCTTCCCACAAAATTTTATTCTTCATCTCCAACTTGTGGGTACATAAAGCCTTTGCTAATAGTATAATAGCTCATATTTAAGAAGATCATTCTTGAACTTTGCATTATCCTTTGAGTCTTATTTTCTAGATGGATAATCCTCTTGATCTCTACATATTCTAGATCATTGGGGGCTTGAACGGCCATTGTATCAAGAATGGGATTGCCCGACATTGAGATGAGACTTGTGAGGTTGTCTTGTCTTGAAGGATATTCAATTATTAGGGCATTCAAGAAGGCTTTGCAAGACTGAGAGCATTATCCACCACATTTTCTTTGCCATGGTGGTATTTGATCTCAAAGTCGAACTCTTATAGAACTTCTATCCATATTCTTTGCCTCATTTTTTAGATTTGCTTGAGTGAAAACCCATTTAAGGCTCTTATGATAAGTGTTGAGTGTGAATATGGTCATGTAGATAGTGGCACCAAAGTTTGAGAGTGTGGATGATTACTAGTAGCTCCAAATTGTGAGTAGTATAATTTCTATCATATGGTTGGAGTTTTTAAGAAGAGTAGGTGATGAGTCGACCTTCTTAAGAAAGTATACAACCCATGGCTACAATATTGGTATCGGTGATGACGACTTCAAATTGCTAAGAGAAGTCATGGAGTTTTAATATAGGTACAAGAGTGAGACATGCCTTTAGTTTGTTGTCAAAGCTCTTGCTCCATAGGAGTCCAAACTATCTTGGTATGGAGGTGGCCTAGATGGTCTTCTTCTTCTTTGGAATAAGCCAGGATACCATAAAAGAATATAATAGTAAATTTGTTAAGGTAAAGCATGAAAATATCATGTACTAATCTATTGAAATTTAGTAGAGCATTAGTTGAACCAAATGACCTAATTACAAACTCAAAATGGCCATACCTAGTGTTGAAAGTAGCCTTTGGAATATCCTCATCTTTTATTTATATTTGGTAGTGCCTTGATATTTGATCAATCTTTGAAAATGTTTTTTCTCCTTGAACCCATCAAGTAACTCATCAATTCGAGGGATATGATATTATTTTCAATGGTTAAATAATTCAATTTGTGATAATTAATGCAGAGCCTTAAGATCCCATCTTTTTACTTTTGGAAAAGCACGGGGACACCCCAAGGTGAGTTGTTGGATAAAACCTGGTTCTAACAGTTGCTTTAATTGTTCCTTTAGTTCAATGAGTTTGGGAATACACATTTTATAAGGCCTTTTTGGAATTTTTTGGACTCCTAGGATTAACTTAATCTCATGGTCAACTTCATGGCTAGGAGGTAACTCCATTAGATATTCAAGAAACACATTCGTGTATTCACTAAGCCATGAAGGTCCTTTGGGGTTTGTGGGTCATTCTACCTTATTTAATTGGATCAAATAGGTGGGTAGTCCTTTCTTTGGACCCTCAACTAGTTGACTGGCTTTGGCAAATTGCAATCTCAATTTTCCTATCTTTTCTTGAGTCTAGACTAAGGTTCCTTCATTTTTATTGAAGGTAATCTTTCCTTCCCTACAATGAGTACTTTCCTATTTGGTGGCTAGCCAATCCATTCCTAAGAGATAGTCATAAGTCCCTAGGAATAAAACATGAAATTCTATCTTTGTGTGTTGGTTTCTTAAGCGGAGTTCTATATCTTTGACTTTTACATTGAATAGGCTTCCTTTTCATTTGCCAGTTCAACTATCAATTTCCTAGCATGTTTAGATTCTAAATCTAACTTATTTATACACTCAGGAGTTGTATCACAATCAATGAGAATTTGAAAAGATTTATCTTTGTACTTTGTAGGCACTTTCAAGATAATATGTTAGCATCTAGACTTGATTATTGATAGGTACATGAATGGTGTCTGCTTTCACTTATTCATAAATGGTAGGGCCTATTTGTTCTTTCCCAACCAAGAAACAAGCTTGCCCATCTGTACCTCATCCTTGTTGAGATGTCACACTCTACATGAGTTGGCATCCACTACGTGCCTAAGTAATGTGGCATGATATTATTCACTTGTATATTAGGTGACTGACATGAGTATACGCCATTGATTCTATAGTTGGACTTCACCCACATAGTCCATCCTTGGTTATGGTGCATTCATTATGCCACCTCTTTTTTCCTAGCGGGTTCACACTTAGTGACCGTGAGTACATACATTGTATACTTTTATATATGTCTTTTATCATATTGTAGACTTAGGTATTTTGTGTGGAAAAATAAGAAAGAAGAAAAAGAAGATTTTAGCCCTATCTCTCTATGTGCTCAAGTCTCACCTAAAGTTTCTTCTCGAAATACTATTGTAGAATAGGTAAAGGCTAAGATAGATGAGCAAACAAAGAGCAAAGTCGTGTATTGGCTGTCTATTTAGTGTCACGGATAGCCCTACTAGCTTACCTTCAATACTCATGTGGTATTTGAAGCTTTTACCTTCCTATGCTTATAGTGACACACATTATCCCTTCTCACCACTCTAATCCTATCACCAAAATCTACACTTGAAGAGCTATTATTTTACCAATATATCTCTTTTTATTGTATCAAAATCCTACATATCCTATTTTCTTTCCAAGCACCACTCCCTTGTTATGCCTTAATCCAAATCCAAGAACATGAAAGCCCATTATTACCTATGAAGAAGCAAAGGAAGTGGGATGAATGATGCAGATGTAGATTTTAACACTTGTGATGGCCCCAAAATGAATGATTGTAGGAGGGAGACACGAAGGTTGTATGCAAATGATGTCCCTATCACACCGAGTCAAGCTCAAATATCCTCCTTTATGCCTATGTACTTTTGATATGTTAGACAATAGTCATTATTATTCTTATGGATAATAATACATGTAGCAAAACTACAGGAGTTTGGGTATCTTATGATGTTTGGGACTTTGGTAGGTAGATTCTAAGTTAGACACCCAATGAGAAATTTTTTGAAAGGAGTACCCTTGCTTGATGGAATTAATCTGAGCATTGCGTGATGGTTCTATGATAATCACTATAAATTTTGTACTAATAATGATAGTATGAATATTGGACAAGGAGAGAAATGATAGCCAAATTTTACAAGAGAAAGATTATTATAATTCCTTCTTTGCTTTTACATACAATAGGATGTTAGGTTGAACTTACTTAGATTCCCTCTTAGAGAAAGTTGGATCCAAAAAGCCACTTGGCTTATAAAGATAATTTTGAAAGGACATTGGGTTGTCTTGAAGATAAGAATGATATGTTAAATATTACCTAATCTTGTCTAAGTGAAAAGAAGAAGGATAGCTACTAAACTAAGAAGTTCAAATGTTTTTAAGAAAAGTAAGTACATCCTAACCATGGGGATGATACTTGTGTACTAGTAAGGTGTAACCCTTACTACAAAACTCAAGATAAAGGATAAAAAGGGCAAACTAATTCGATAAAGATGTAGGGGATTGTATATGTATAAGTCATCTCAAAAATGTGCTTGAAACATTGATTTGAGATAAAGTCATAAATATTTTAAATTTTAAATTTTGAGGTGACTTTAAAGTATCTCACTTTTCCAAAAGTTACATCAAGGAGTTGAAAGCAAGGACAAGGACTCAAAACAACAAGTCATTTGGTTAGTATTACCTCATGAGGATAAGTTTGGAGGTCCCTTTTCACATTTTTACTAGTGTTAAAAGAAGTTTGGTCGAATTAGTAGAGAGTCAAATGTAACATTGGACCACATATGGCAATGTTCCATTGGTCTATTCACAAATCTTATCATTAGTAAATACAATGAAAAGGCATGTTTTTTCACAAAATTGGCCATAATGCCTCCTACAACTAATGCTTTTCCTCTATTATAGAGTATTTAAGTCTTGTAATATATCTCAAGACACAAAACTTTTATCCGGTGTTATGTTTGGATTCAAGCACATTGGCTAGAAATTTTGTTGATCTCCGCGCCTCAGGGAAGATTGATTTGCTTAGGCGTTTCGGTGCTGCAGAAAGCCTAATCTGGGATGTATATCCTCTAGCCTAAGAGGTCCTAGACATTGATGCAACACTACCTACACAAGTAGGTCCATTCACCCTCCTCCAATTTGCAAAGAAAAGAAAGAAAAACAAGCATTGAGGTTTTTGCTATCATAACAGGGCAAGAGGGTTTGATTTGTTTGCCAATTTGTATTTTGGAGTTTATTTGCTATTCTAGGTATAGACAATCCTTCATTAGGGTCTCTTCTTACATTCTAGAAGTTTTTGCGACCCCTCATAACCAAAATCGTTAGAATTGAGTTGATTTTCTTCATCCCTAAAATTTGTTTGCAGGAATCGAACACTATTACTAGAGTCTAATTCCTAGAATTGGACTCGAATAGTCCAATTCCTAGAATCTAACGGTTCAATTTTCAAACTCAAACCAACCTATCCTATTCGATCGGACATACCTTGTCCAATTTTGAAAATCTAACATCCTAGAATTAGACACAGGAAAATCGAACATCCCATAATAGGAGCATCCAAAATTGGACACTTGTCAAATCAGACTCCTAGAATCGAACGCACAAAAATCAGACGCACAAAAATAGAACCAACTCATAATCAGGCCACTTGGACTTGGACCATCCAATTGGCCGATCGGAACAACCTAGAATCGGATGTCCGATTCTGATAATTGGACTCCTGAGAATCCGACCTCTGAGAACTGGACAGAAAACTATCAAAATCAAACACGTGAATAGAAGACAAATTTGACACATCTAACCCCTGAAACCGACCCAAATACCGTATAGAGTTGAAAGCGCATCATAGATCTACCATTAGGTTGAGATCTAGAGCAAGGAGTTCAAAACTTGGCTATGGTCCTTCAAAATTACGCATGGTGTTTAGTGTAACGGCCCTGCGGGCCGAGGGGGACTACATCCCTGGACCCTCGTAGAGGGGCCTCTGCCCCCCCCCCCCCCCCCAACATCTCCCTCAAGTAGGCTAGAGAGAAAACACGCACCGTGATGACAGGTCGTCCAAATTAGATCCTAGTGTAGTAATGGTTCTACACAAGCACAAATTCTCACTTGCAAAACAACCACCAAAAGCCCATACCCGAACAAAGACAAACAGAGACCCCAGAACCTCAATGGGCCAATCTAGCCAACAAGGGAAAAAAGGCCACACCACAAAAACATGTATATGTTGCATTCAGACTGCATCTAGTCAAAGCGGAACAAGCTGCAACTGCGAGGATGACTAGACATGACAAGCTTGATGAATGGAAAGAAGCCTTTGCTGTAGGTCAGTTGTATGCTTTCTTTGGGATTGTTTGGTGAGGATTTATATATTCCTGGATCGAACAAAACAAGAAAAGAGTGGAGTTTGTGTGTTATGTCTTATATGTTGGAGCAACACATCTTGGGGCCAATCCCTGAGGTGTAGGAGAGTTGTAATGGAGCCATGGCAAATCAGCCGAGGGGAGCTTCCTGATGTTTGTGTGATGAGGCACTATGCCTACATGTTATGGGATCTCCCTCTGAGGAAAAGGGAAGGTAAACATTGGACTACATATCAGCTACAAACACATAATTAAGTCTATCTAGTGTTCATCGGTGTATTACAAACGCTCCTGGCCCACGAGGCTGTGTGATGGGGTTGTCTGTTGTGTGCATGAGGTCTAGCTAGTGCCATAACCAGTGTCGGCCCATTTTAGGTCCCATCAGTGGTGTGTTTAATGGGAGATGCCAACAAGTGGTGGTTCCAAATCTAGGGTTTCTAGGGACCAAATAGTTGGTTTATGTCCTCTGACCCAAGAACTGTCAAGCCGAAATACAAAAAACAGAACGTGCTCAGAGGGCTAGACGGCGGTTGGAGATTTTAAGGCGTTATTCCCCTCAAAGAAGCAGCCCATTATGCATAAGCGGCAATGGTTCTAATAACCTGAGTGTCATAAGTAGCCCTTTGAGTGCAAGTGGAAGTCTTGGTACTTCCCCACTTCCAATCAATCAACCCACTTCAAGGTGGGGTGTAGTTTTACCTACACAAACTCCTCTTGTCAATCCAGTTGTAGCTATGGCACAACCCATTGCGATTCCAATAGGGACACAGGATTTACCGGCATTAGAAGCACATTTTCCCATCTTCCATGGGTTAGCAAAAGAAGATGGGGAACTCCATATTAAGGAGTTTCAAACACTCATGTTCAACTATCGAATCCAAGATGAAGGACACCTAATGATGTTCTTCAATATGATGTTAAAAGGAAGGGCAGTAGTATGGTATCACGGTCTAAAGGCCAGAACCATAACTACCACTGACCAATTCTTCACGGCCTTCCGTAAGAGAGTTTGCTCCTGAGAGAAGTGGATAGTATTGGTTGCGTGTCTTGAATGTAACACGCCAAGAGCCAAATGAGAACGTCCAGGCCTATCCCAAGAAGCTAAAGCAAGTTCTTCGCAAACTTAATACTTAAATCCCCATTCCAATGGTTGCACAGTTGCAATATTTCCTACATGGATTAGATTTCAATATCCAGGAGCAGCTTAGTAGTGTCACTTTGGCCGACATTGATACTACTATTACCCAAGTAGAAGGAGTAGAGTCGCGCTTGCAAGTGGCTTATGTAGCAAGGATAAATTGGAATGGTAATAATTTGGCCTTGACCAATGGGAGTCAAGGGGACCCCATGTCAAATGTGAATGGCAGAGGGAGTATCATGCCGAATCTACCTATGTTACCAGCTCCTCCCAATAGTATGACTATGCCTATGGCTAGTCAGACGGGCCCACTACATGGTGGAGGCCAAATAACGAATCCTAATGTTATGCTAGTAGGTCAGTGGGCCAATTCCTAATCAAGTGGTTAGGCCGATGGGACGACAGACAGACGATTGTGGCTATGAGTCCTCTAATGTCCTTGGCGAAGTTAAGGACATGATGAAGCACTACACCAATATGATTTCTGAATAATATAGACAAATAGCTATGGATGTCAATTTTCTTAAGAAGCAGCAGAATTTGATAGGGAGCCGACGCCTTGAAGAGGGTGCCCCCTCAAGATTCAGTTGTAAGTGATGTGGTGGCCAATATTTCCCTAGGAATTGTCCGAATGTCGAATGCGATATTTGCAAAAATTCTAGCCATATAGTTGCTACCTATTGGAGTAAGATTAGTTCTCTCCAACAAGGGAGTAAACTACCAGGTCTAGCTAACCATCGCGTATAATGGAATAATCTCCAGCAAGATGAGGGACCAAGACAAATACTGCAACGATGAAAGGCTATTGTAGACGAGTTGCCTCATGGAAGTGGAGTCATCCTTATTGAGGTTGTATGTGTCAATGACGCTAAAACTTCTAATCTATGAGCTGTAACAAGAGCTCAAAAGATTAAAGAGGGTGGCAAAGAAACTGTAAAACCTGTCGAGGAAAACCTTAAGCAAGAGGCTAGGGGAAAGTAAGTTCTGAATCCTGATATGGAAGGTGGACCTTTAAGGCCTGTTGATAGTAAAGTTGATCCTGAGAAGGATAAGGGATTGCTGAGAAAGAAGGCAAAAGTTTAAAAAGAGGCACTAAAGCCAGTCTAAAGACCAAAGGAGAGAATGGTTTGGTGCCAGAAGAGAACTTTGGCTAACTACCATGACTTTGACCTAGCAAGTTCTCTTTGCGAAGTTATACCAGATGTGAACCTCTTGCAACTGATTAAACTTTCTCTAGGAGTACACAAGGAATTCAAGAAAATCTTGTGTATTGGGTATATTGTAGAACCTTTGGGCATAGCTAGAGTGGGAGAAGATTGGTTCGATCATGCTAAAAAGCATTACCCTAGGGTTCCAGCATATGTGGATGGAGTATTAATAGAGCATCCTATCATGGACACTGGATCCTCCGTCAATATATGAGTTTAGACTTGATGGAGAGGCCAGGTCTCGAGATTCAAAAAGACAGCTCCACACTTCTTAGGATGGTGGATGACAGTCTAAGACAACCAGAAGGTTGCAACACTAAAGTCCACGTTATAGTAGCAGGCATGGAATGCTATCTGGACTTTAGGGTGATAAGGTTTGTAGGATGTCCTAGCTATCGAGTTTTGCATGTAGGCCATGGATATTATGAATAGACTACCAAGTTGATATACCCGCTGGTCGAGTGATTCTAGGTAGAGGTGCTAATCATGTAATAGTGGATGCCTACCCTGAGTCTCCTCAAAGTGAGAGAGCTCCTTTATCCTCTATTGAACTAGAAATAGTAGAAGATCCATCTGGTAGTGAGACGTCATCAAGCAATGGATCTAAAGAAGGGTCCACTACAAAGGACATTTATCAAATCACATTGAATGAGCCGATAGAGCCTCAAGTTCGAATAAGAGATGCGGACGTAATTGAGTTGGACCTTGGTACACCTAATGATTCACGGCCAATTAAATTAGGTTCCATGCTCAGTTTGGAAGAGAGAGAGGACTATGTGTCCCTGATTCAGGAGTTCCCTGACATCTTTGCTTGGTGAACTTAGGGGCATTCCCCCTAGTCTGGCTGTGTATACTATTCATATAAAGGAAGGAACCCGCCCTATACATCAGAAAGTAAGGCGTATGCCTTTTAAACTAAGGGACAAGTTGTTTGAGGAGCTGCAGAAGTTGCAAAAAGCGGGTTTGATCTTCCCTATTCAGCATACTGAATGGTGTTCACCAGTTGTGATTAGAAAGAAGAAGAAAAATCAAATCCGGCTTTGTGTAGATTTTAGAGAGCTAAAACAATCAAGGACTACGTTATGTTTCCCTTTATTGACCAATTTTTTATCAATTAGTGAGTAGGGAAGTAAATTCGTTCATGGATTTCTTTGTAGGGTACAATCAAATGGTAATTGTTGAGCAAGACAAGCTTAAAACGACATTTATTACTGTCTTTAGTACCTTTGCGTACCATGTGATGGCATTTGATTTATGTAATGCACTTGGTTCATGGCAAAGAACAGCATACAAGACCTTTGGTGACATCTCCCTAGAGGAGTTTAAAGTATTCATTGATGACCTGGGGGCAGCCACCACAAGAGAAAGGCAGTTGATCATTTTGTGGAAGTGTTTTAAGCGTTGCAAACAACTCTACATAGCTCTTAACCCACGAAAGTGCGTCTTTGGAGTCCCTTATGGGCTATTGTCAGGCCGTGTGGTCAGTTCAATAGGGATTGCAACTGACCCTGAAAAGATCAAGGTCATAGTCGCCATGAGTCCACCACATACTCCAAAGGAAATACATAGCTTTCTATCATGGATAGGGTATTATCGGAGGTTTATCAATGCCTTGGTAGAAAGAGTGTTGCCACTGACAAACCTATTGTCCTTCAATTGTCAGTTTACATGGAGTGATGCTTGCAAAGTATCTTTTGACGATGTGAAGTAGGAGCTTGCCAAAGCACCTGTTTTAAAAGCACCTAAAAGGGGCGAAATGTTCTATATATTTTCAGCATCCACTATGCATAGTATCAGCTACTACTTATCACAAATTTGGGAGGAAAAGTGGTATCATCCGATAGGTTTTGCTAGTCGAAAGTTGGGCATATTGGAAATTAATTATACTTATATGGAGAAGTAATGCCTTGCAATGGTATTTGCGACTAAAAAGTTCACGCACTACATTCTCTATGAGAAGGTGGTTTTCTATACGAAGGCGCAAGGGCTTTGATTATTGTTGAATAAGTTACAGCCATCAGACCATTTAGCAAAGTGGTTAATTACTTTGCAGGAGTTTGATTACAAGATCAAGAGCAAGCCATCGAGGCTATAGGGAATTGTGGAACGTCTTGTGGATTTTGGAAAGCCCAAAGAGGTCTTGGCTGAAGGAAGTGACATGGAAACTTTGTTCAAGGTTGATACGGCATCTATTCCCTCTTGGTATGCTGCTATAATGCATTATTTATCTGCAGGGGAGACTGGAGCTACTTTATCAAAATCAGAGAAGAGGAAAATTAAATAGCATGCATTGAAATTTTCCTTGATCGCAAGAACATTATACCCGCAGGGTGTTGATGATATCTATCTCCGATGTGTGATGCCTGACGAGGTTCCATTTATCTTGGAGGAGTGCCATGACTCCGCTTGTGGAGGGCACTTTGTTGGGCGGTTGATGGCACAGAAGGATCTAAGAGCTAGATATTGGTAGCCGTCCATCTTCCAAGATTCATTTGAGTATGTTAAGAGATGTGATACATGTCAAAGACATGACAATCGAGAGAATAGGAAGAGACCACTTACTCCTATTATGGCTATTCTTCCCTTTGAGAAGTGGGGCATCGACTTTGTGGGTCCCATTACCCCGTCGTCTACTACTCAGAAGAGACACATTATAGTAGCCATTGATTACTTTACAAAGTGTTCAGAAGCACACCTGACGAGGCAGGACAATGCAAAAGAGACTATCATTTTCTACTTGAGCAAATCATTTGCCATTTTGGACCGCCAAAGGAAATAGTATCAGACCGTGGAACTCACTTTTTGAATAAGGTGATTAAAAGCTTGACTGAAACTTGGACAATTCACCATAATAAGATGACTCCCTATAATCCACAATCCAATGGACAAGTTAAAAGTACCAATAAGCAGCTTGTGAGTATCCTATCCAAGATAGTCTTCGAAAAGAAACAAGACTGGGATACAAAATTATGTGGCGGTTTGGGCATGTAACACAACATTTAAACGAGCAACTGGCCATACCCCGTTCAAATTAGTTTATGGGGAGGAGTGTGTCTTGCCCTTAGAAATTGAGTTGCTGACCATAAGATTCGCAATCAATCATTCTTTGGGTGATGAAGATGCCCTATTCGAGCAGTTTATGACTATAGCCCACTTGGATGAACTCAAATTGTAGAGTTTGTTGCACCACAAAGTGGCTAAGCGTTGAATGAAGCAGTTGCATGATCTAAAAGCGAAGAAATATACCTTTAAGAAATGACAGTTAGTTCTATACTACGATGCACGTAGGGAGCTATTTCCAGGGAAGGTGGAACCTAGATGGGATGGCCCTTACAAGATAGTTAGGATAGGTAAAAATAAGTCCACAATTTTACTAGCTGATCTACAGGGAGTGGAATTTAAAAATAAGGTTAATCTTAATAAGATTAAACCTTATTTTTTAGTATGCTAACGCGCTAAATACATTGCAGGTCCATGCTGGGGTTGATTTGAGACCTGCAGGAGATCTTAAACTGGTTGATGGGGTGGTTAATCCCTTATTTGGAGCACCCATATCTAGAGCAAAGATATCATCAGGGGAAGCTTATTTGGTGGAGCAAAGGATACAAAGTGATTGAGCAAGAAGACAGTATCTTTGTGTGGAAGATTAAAGTTTTTTGCCATCACTGTTTACAAATCCTGACAAGCATCCCTATTGAGTTTAATGAAGAAGGTGGGATGGAGTTGTCAGTTCATCCTCTAAATATGTTGAATTTTGATTATCATGATTATGAATAGGAGAGTTCTTGATGGCTGGCTATGTAAACCCATTGTGGATGTACACGTTATACTTTGATGGAGTGTCCACCAGGGGCCCTAATAAAAAAGGAAGTGTTGGAGTAGTTATCCGAGATCTCTGATGCAGAGTTACAATGAAACTAGTTGTTTATCTCGGGGTAGGATTCACTAACAATATGGCAAAGTATAAAGCCTTGATTATGGGACTAAATATTGTCAAGAAAGGCGATATTTCACGGTTGTTAGTAAAAGGGGATTCCCAGCTGATCGCTCGTAAATAAATTAAATGGAACATACATGGTCCGGAATCCCATTCTTTGCATGTATCATCAAACTGCTATAACCCTACTTGATGAATTTGAGAGTGTCTCTCTTCAGCTGATCCCACGTTATTGGAATCAGTTTGCGGATTCATTAGCCAATTTTGCTTATGAGGAGGACCTCTTCTTCAACTGTGGTCCTAGTCTGAATGTTTTCATTGACAATGAGACAGGACCTGGTCGCTTGTGGAGAGTTTTATTAGACCATGCATTATATGGCAGGCGATGGTTGATATGGGTAATGCGAAGAGTAGCTGAGACCCATCTACCACTATCATCTTGGATCCATTGGTTGATTCGACAACATGTTATGCGTACGCCTCTTGCTATATATGCAGGAGGGATGGGTCACAACTTGATGCATTTAGTCTAGGGCTGAAAGCCCTATTTTTCCTCTTGGAATAGAGTGTATTTTCGTATATCTTCCTTCTTCCAAGGAGGGATCTATATGAGCTAGTTTGCTTGATTTCTTTAGTCCAAGAGGACCAATTGCTTTCAGGTTTTAATGTTTGATTTCTTTAGGCCAAGAGGGCCAGTTAGTTTGCAGTGAAATATGCTATTTCTTTAGGCCAAGAGGGCCCTATGTCTGTTTGGTGCAGGTACGTTTAATGGTTTGATGTTTTATTGATTGCATCATATAGGTTGACAAAGTCGCTGGCGGGAGCCTTTGCTGCGAAGAAGCTTCTTGTGGCCATTCCAGACAGTTTCGTCCCCTTTCTAAGTCTTTTTTCCCTTAAGCAAATAATGATACATGTGTATGTAAGGGTGCTTTCTTTCTGTTTGTTGGGGACTGGTGATCAAGGCATGAAGTCCCAAGTTTAGGTTATGTATGTCTAGGAGAAGATCTAAGTAGTCATTGCCTCCTATACTGGCATTGTCAGGCACTAAAAGACCTGTTTAAGATGGGAGTTCTAGTGACCTTGTTCTACTGACCTGCTAGGTGGCTATTCTAGGAGTTTTTGTTTTAGTGTGGGGCAATTAGAGAAGTCTACTAAAAATAACCAAAAGGAAAAACCCCTAAATATCCGATTGAAAATATATGCATATACAAAGGTGTGTAAAAAGGGGTTCTAACCCCTATAAAAATAGAGAAGAAAGAAAAATATTTGAGCAGTTGTTCATTGCCTTGCGAAGGCCTGGTAGGTTCTTGGGGGGACGAGACAAGACCCGGTGCCGATGCCTTGTCCTAGGGGTGGCAACTAGCTGAAAAGCAAAGAAACTAAAAGAAGTTTGAAAAGAAAATAAAAGTGAGCATTAGGAAAGGATTAAGTGTCGCCTTGCACAGGCTTGGTAGGTTCTTGGGTACCGAGACAGACCTGAGGTCGATGCCTTGTTCTCCTTGGGTCACTACTCTCAGCTCCCTCCTTTTACACGCCTGAGTATGGAAACCAGAAGCTAAAAGGAAACTGTGCTAAATGACATCATTTATTGATCAGACTATAGGAGTCCTCGCCTAATAGGAGCTCCTAGTTGAGTTGACCTTAGTTAGGTAGATAGTTCAGACCACCACTTAGGATTACCTCTCTGCTGGTTCTTTTTTGCTTGGGTGTGTTGGAGCAGTTGGTTACTGACTCGCTTTGGGCTTTTTGTCAGATTATGCTAGGCCTACTCCTCGTGGATTTCATGCCTTGGTTTTGTCAGGGGATAGGGTGAGAGCTATGATGTGTTTTGTTGTGTATTTATTTTGCATCAGCTTGATGCTCTTTGTGGTTATGTGTATGTGCAGATTTGTTCGTGGGATTCGACAGGCTAAGTCGCCCTATCCCGTGGTCGCCGATGACAAATGATTTTTTATGTCGAGAAGTGCTTAAAAATAGCCAAAAAATCCAAATTTCAAGGGAAAAAAAGAAGGCACCATGGATGTAGGAGGCGACATGTGAGAAAGAGGGGCTATGGGGAGGCTACAAACAACCCCCCTTCTGATCATATCCCTAATCTACATCTTATCTTCGCTCTCCATCGTTGCCTTCAGCTCATGGGATGGCTGTCTAGACAAGGAGATACAAATTCATCTTTCTCTCTCCTCCCTCTCTCTCCCCTTAAGGGGCAGTTCATGCCCATGAAGAAGAAGGAAGACCGGTTTTGAAGGATGCTTGCTCGGCATGAACTAGATTGCTCCA
This sequence comes from Lygodium microphyllum, assembly GCF_053477565.2. Lineage (NCBI taxonomy): Eukaryota > Viridiplantae > Streptophyta > Polypodiopsida > Schizaeales > Lygodiaceae > Lygodium > Lygodium microphyllum. The sequence continues at coordinate 67,243,710 of NC_141162.1, forward strand.
AGATCAAGAGGAGGTTGAGGGGAGATGCTCAACATTGAAGATTTGTTGCTGGTCAATCTATTGGCAACCTGGAAAAATTAATTACAAAACCCGCAGCACGCAAATAAGCGGTATGCCTCAGTTTTACAAAGGAAATTTGCTGCTTATTGATGTTTGATGGTCTAAATGAAATTCATATGGAACAAAAATTTGTTTGAATCTTTTTTTCATTATGATTGAGGGCTACGCATTAAAAAAATTGCAGACCCGTAATGATAAATAGTCATAATAATTAAATTATGGCCCGAAAAGTACATTTTTAGTGTAAAAATGAAGGTTTTATTGGTTTCGGGTGGGGAAAAGAGATGCGCATGGGATAAAATTTTGAGAAAAAATATCTTTCAGCTATCATAATCTGTCACTAATCACAAACCAAAATATAACCTATTTTTATGCACAAATAAATAGAGAAAAACATCTAAAATGGGAAAAAATAGAATTTTCGTATTATAAAAATCTAGAAAATTATGATTCATGGTTGTGGCTGTATAACAAAGTTGAGGCATGAAGTTTGGCTTCATTTCGGCTTTGTTTATGTGTCATAGTTCATGTTTTTTTTGTTTTATGCGAAAAAATACATAAAAAATAATACCCTACACCTATGCAACGTAGCATAACCTAAACGTTAGAGGGAAAGGGTGAGATTAGGAGATTAAGAGGGCTGAGAGGGTTTGAATTTTTGAAACATTTGATTGTGCATTCCATTTAGAATTGCGATAATTCAATTTAAGGGTCTAGTAGCATGAGAATTCGGTGCTAGTCTCCATACATCGAAGCATACGTTTAGTGAAAATCATGAAAGGGTTGTTTTGTCCACATCACAAAATGTTGATTTGATAAATATTGTTTATGCACGAGGATCATATGCACTATGCATGACACATGGAATGGTATTAGTCCTGGATTGCATAGCAATTGTCTTCCTAGGATATGATTTATGCATTGAGTGGAAAGGAGCCTTCGCTATAGGTTAGTTGTACGCTTTCCTTGGGATTGTTTGGTGAGGATATATATATTCTTGGATCGTGCAAAAAAAGAAAAGAGTGGAGTTTGTGCATTATGTCTTATATGTTGGAGCGATACATCTTGGGGCCAATCCTCGAGGTGTAGAAGAGTCGCAGTGGAGCCATGGCAATCAGCCGAGGGGAGCTTCCTAATGTTTGTGTGACGAGGCACTATGCCTACATGCTAGGGGATCTCCCTCTGAGGAGAAGGGAAGGTAAATGTTGGACTACATATCAGCTACAAACACATAATTAAGTCTATCTAGTGTTCATCGGTGTATTACAGACGCTCCTGGCCCGCGAGGCTGTGTGGTGGGGTTGTCTTTGTGTACATGAGGTCCGGCTAGTGCCATAGCTAGTGCCGGCCCATTTTAGGTCCCATTAGACACATGAAGCACAACAATAGTCATCAAGTGTAGCCGCTCAATCCCAATCTCTATCTCCATTTGAGCTTCCAAATGTCCAAGGTGTGGGACATGACATCACCCCTAATTCTCAATCTAGGGATATGCATGTACAATCCACTGTGGCTAGTTCAACTGATGCTTGATCTACACAAGTGAATGCTCAAAGGGAAACAAAAGACATGACCACTTCTGATCTGCCTCAGGACTTGACACCACAATCCACCAACAGTTCCCAGTCCATTGAACTAGCTGCTACTACTTCCAATCAAGAACCACAACAGTCGTAGCCTTTGGCCGTGACAACGCCCCTTGTGGAATGTGTCCTTAGCAATTCACATGTGGAAGAGGTGTCACAACTAGCATCCTTGACACCTTCAACACTTTCGTATCACCTAAAGCCTAGGCTTGAGGAGAAATCTCTTGAAGGCTTGGCCAAGGAGATGGTGCATCTGACCAATGAACCAAAGATGAAGTGCATGATGAAGCTTGATCACAAGCTGACAACCATCACACGTGTGTATGTCCATGTGGATATCAGAAGGCCAACACTAGAGCACACAAAGCTCATAGCCAAACCCCTAACTTGGGATGAGCAACAACATGTTTGCTCCTGCTATGTAGCTGTCACTAAAGAAGTCATAAAGGACATCCCAAAAGCCACAACTAGAGAATTGTGCTCGATACCCTCACTCTATACTACTCAATGTGTGAAAAACAAGGAAAAGCTCGAAGCAATTTAAAAAAAAGGGAAAGGAAAAGGTGCTTGATACCCTCACTCTATACTACTCAATCTATGACAAACAAGGAAAAGCTCGAAGCAATTTAAAAAAAAGGGAAAGGAAAAGGTGACTTTGTGTAGAAATGGTACTCCAATCAAAGTTTGGGAGCCAAAATTGGCCACCGACTAATGACATTCGCTGAGCAAAGACGAGCCCTTTGGACATCAATACATGATCCCATGTACGTTGCCCCAACCTCATTACGAGTGTTGGAAACGGTCCATGAGGTCCAGCTTTCTGCCACTGTCCAAAAACATCCCTTGTACAATAAACTACTTCTAGAAGAATATCTACACGTGGCTAGCAGGCTAGGAGTAGGGAGCATTGTTCTTGATGTTAGTGCATATGTCTTTTGCCTCACTCAAGACCTTGCAATCCTATATCTCTATGCTTCCCATCAATACAACCCTGACTTCTTCAGCTGGTTCTGTCCAAGCCTACATGACAAGAACCCTAAACCATCTATTGGTTTTACACTAGAGTTACCCAAACCTCCAGAGCAAGAGAAAAAAAGCTCTAAACACAACACTCGCTGTGATAAGAAGCAATGGGGCACTTTCCAATGGGTAAGGACAAGAGTCTAGAGAAAATGCCCAAAAAAGAGCAACAGCCAATGCAATCGGATGAGGAGCTAAACAAAGGGGAATTAGCTGAAGAGCTAAACTCTCCAAAAAGAGAGGTAGTTGTACCCTCACAACCTAGCGAGGCTATTCAGCAGACCGCATCTATGTCCCATGAGGACACACTAGAGAAAGAGAATGTTGAGGCCCAACCAAGCACATCAACAGCTGACCTAGTTCAGGGTCCCAAGTCTTTAAGGGATACGCCTCGATTGCCTAAGAAAAAGAGGAGAAAACAATGAAAACAACAATGGCAGTTGCAAATGGCTGTAGATGCCAAGAATATTGAGACCAAGAGTGTTGAAGAGCTGAGGAATAAAGCATTGAGTCTACCCACAAATGAACCCATTGCGATCTCTCCTAATAGTGGTGAAACCTCAGACACATCAATGTGTTCTGGTAAATCAAAGCAACCATTATCATCAACGGTTGCTTACAATGCTCAATACACCGACATCAGAACTTACATTGACCAATCAAGAGTGGATACAACGAGTGGATACAACACTGTCACAACAGGTTGACAAAACTATATCAGTCACATCCGAGGGAAACCATGACACAATTGCAGCAAAGCCTTAGGAGGAGAAACATGAAAACCCCGAGGACATAAGCAATCCTAGCATTGACCAATCTTGTTCATCTAGGCCTGAACCCCTAGCTATAATAAAGGCTAGGGAAACTCCCAAAACCTTGCATGAGATAGCAACCAAGCAAGCCCTCATTGAACATAGAAGTGTCACAGAGTGCTTGAGTGAGTTGGATGCTAAACTCAAATTATTTGCACGTGTCTACGTCCTTGCAGACATGGGCACATTCACCAGGGAGCAGCTTGAGGAATAGTTGCCATATCTGCTATCCTGTGAAAGAGCAAGAATATCTTAACGAGCACTATGACAAGCTCCTACATGAACGTATGCAACTCATCTCTAACGAGGAGGCCGACGAATTACGCTTAACTGTGACATTCAATGATGTGCTTTGCCAACCAAATCTCTTAGAGATAGAGCAACTAAAGCTACAATCAAAGGGTCAGAGTCAATTTGAAAAACATTGGTTTGAAAACCATGCTACAATGGCCGAACTTGGAGCCCAATCTTAGAGGAGCGATTGGCCAAATGGTGGTTTCAAAGAGACCCAACCTATGTAGCGCCAACTTCCTTTCGAGTACTGACTGACATTCGGGGTATGGACTTAGCCGGCGGAACTAGCCAAGAGAGCTCTCTAGTTGATAAAATTCTCACTGAGGAGGAGTTACATGTTGCCAGTAGACTTGGAAAAGGTACCATGCTACTCGATGTTGCAAAATATATGTTGTTATTGAGTAGGCTGCCACGTGTACTAGATGTGTGTGCCACACTCCAATACAGTCCTGAGTTCTACAATTGGTTTTTATCCTCATGAAGTGACATGGATTTATAAACATGTATATAAATAAACAATGAGTTTTGTGACTGTGTATAGATAATACAAAAAAAAACAAAGCCAGTACATAACAAGCAATGATAATCAAGTGCAGGTGATATGCATCGAAGTCAACACCATGGGATTCAGATAAGTGATGTCTCTTTGAGCTGCACCTGTTCATTATAGTTGAAGCATATGACTTGCATGTACTCTCACAAGTTGTCAAGTAGATACATGACGACATAGGTCTCTATACAAAAGCGTTCAATGTCCAAGTTACCACAAGACCACCAACCCCACAAAGAGCCATTACAGAAAAAGCAACAAAAATACCAAGAACAAAGAGCCATGATGGAAGCCCCATTGCTAGAAGAGAAAATCACCCTTGTAGAAAACACACATTGCATTTGAGCATGGCCCAAAGCATAGTCATTGGCTACTCTCTCTTTCTTGGCCAAACTCTACATTTGGCTCATTGCAGTTGCTATCTCAATTGTACCGATATCTTACATGTTACAAAGAGGTTTGCAAAATCTCAAGTGTATCTCTCCATCTCAACAAGTGTTCCTCTAGCATCGAGGCTAGTAACACAATCATCCTTGTAATATCCATTTTTCATAGCCTTTGGATCTCGACATTTCTTAATCCAAATGAAAGGCTGATAGCCTCAATGTATTGCATTGGTTCTATTCATTTCATCCAAAAAAAGAAAATAAAAAGAAAAGAAAAGAAAAAAAGCACTCACGATCACAACACAGCACCTAGGGGTTCTCAAATTAGGTACATCTAGTGACCTTGGTTGGTTGGTTCGGTCCCTAATTCCCTAGCCCTTTTACACATCCCCCACAATTTCTCATGGCACATCAAGGGCAGGACATACCTAGGGAGTTCGTCTCGCCTCCTATGGTTAGACCTATCACCCTGAACCATTTGCACAATTCTTTTTCACACTCCATCTCAATGCCATTGCAATCAACAATGGTAAGCAAGGCATGGAAGACCATGGAAAGTCCATTGTACTCTTCAACCACTACAAGTAGCCACCATCTACCAAAGATAAGGCATCAATGAGCTCAATTATGCTACATCATATTGTCAAAATCACAAATGATGTCTCAAGAAGCCTTCAAGTGTACTTCTCCTCAACATCAACAAATTTTCCCACCCCATCGAACCCTTGCTTCATCCACCCATTGATATGAGGAACCAAACTAGCAGTCTTCTAACTACGTAATATCTAAGTATGCACGTGCACTCACATAATATCTACACCACAATATATACACAATTTGGGCCCTCAAGTGTAGGAAAATACTCTCAGCTTAGAGCTCGACCTATCTCCCAAACTAATCAAACTATGTCCTGTGCACGATAAGAAGACTAGCACTACCCTTGGGAGAGACCACATATGAGAGGTTTTCAATTGCAGGTCTTGTACACTCCAACGAAAGTACCGTTAAATCTTCATCAACACTCAACTCTGAATTCTCATCCTTTATCATCCTGCAAGCCCACCAAAGCATCGTCGCCCATCGTAGAATCCCCAAAACATCAACACCTATGTCAATCTATGAGTGCACCTTTCAACAAAAACTAGCTCTATCACTAACTTCAACAACCCTATCACCAACCAATCAGGTCAACAAAGTGCCACCAACCACCTTCATCTGCACCACCACCAGTCTTCGATGTATGCCAAAGCTTGCTACCTACGATGGTGAGTGCCATGAGACTGGAACTCGTCTAGGAGAGGGGTAATGTTAACCCTCAAACGAACAAGGTGGAAAATCCAGAAAATATAAAGTAGAAGATAAGGCCAAGGCAAAAGTGAAAAGGAAGACGAAGGTGCACCAAGAAAAATATGGAAACACAAGAAGTGTGAAAAAGTTCTAAATCAAGGAGAAAGGCGCACAAGAAAAAGTGCAAGTTAATACTTTTGTAGAAGAGTGCAAGGCGCATCATGATTTATTTTAAGAGTGCCAACTCTCACCCATGCAAATTGTAAAGGTAGATGGGTGGTAGGAAGAAAGTTAGGAAGATAGGAGGACAATGGAAAAAGGGGCCTAAGCCATGGCTGCCCATGTAAAAAAGGGGATAAGGGGATGATCGTCCAACAGGGATTTATGGTTTGGTATATAAAGTTGAAAAGTGAATGAGAAGCTCATTCTTGTGTGTGGCCAAAAGTAGCTCTTCTCTTATTATTATTATTATTATTATTATTATTATTCTTGCTTGCTTGCTTGAGCTTGTGCTTGAGAGAGGGAGTGTGAGAGTGTGAGGAAGTGAGTGTGTGAGGGTAAGGGACCGTGGTGGAGAAGCTCTCCATCTTCTCCTCTTTTCTTTTTTTCTCTTCTCTTGCTCACGTAAATGGAGCTTGGAGCATGGAGCTTGATGATGGAGCTTGCTTGAATCTTGCACTTGGATTGTGGAGCTATTGAAGTGCTTGGGAGAGGAGGCAACTCAATCGGGCATGGAGCTAAGCTCACTACACTCATAGTAGAGAGAGATAGCACATCGGCTATGTGAGAGGTAGCCATTAGTGCTCAGCTTGGAACACTTGAACAATAAGAGGTCGGTGGGTCTTGGCAATTGAGCTTGAGCTCGCCGCCTCTACACATCCACCACAAGGTTTGACACATGCTCGTCTATTGGCTGTCCAAGCACGTTTTGACAATCCATCGAGAAACGAATCTAAGCATCGCCGCCCGACACTCCCATGGAATGTCACGGGGTTTGTCACCTAGGGTTTTTCGAGTCCGCCTCTCACAATGGAATGTTCACAAACCCACTAGGATCAACCTGAAACTTGAGTCCCTAGTGGTCAATGATTCCTGTTCATTCTACTTTATGCGGAGTTACCCAATCCAAAGCAAGTCCATACCCCACTTGGTTCAAGGAGAGGTAGAAACGAGAAGGATGCGTCACTTCACCTGCCTGCCCGCTGTAGGGCATAATCCCATTCCGGTCCCCAAAAATGGTACAAATTTGGATATAAACCCGCGCTGCCTAAAGGTCGAGCGACGGTAAAATCTTGTGAGAAGCCTCCCAATTCTCTAGGACCACCTTGCCGTAGGACAGACCCATTGGGGATTCCGCCCACCCACTTCCCTCAATAGGCGTACTTTAGTTATCTAATTAGACTTATCACATTTATGTGCGACATGTAAAAGAAGCTTTTATAATTAAGCCTCTTAAGGAACATGGTTTGTTCACGTAATCTTATGGCACTGACATGAAAACAAATTCAAACAGGTTCCTTGGAAGTAAACTTAATATTAACACTTTATCGGAGATACAAGTCTTGTTCAAAAGGAACAATATCCGCAATCTGTGAGGATGCACTTTATTTCCTCCAAGATTCTGCCTTCTTGCACTAGTAGCAAGGGCCCTCGAGAATCTATCTTGAGTCATGCAGATTGTTTGAGTAGGACTTGGAGAGGCAGGGAATTTACAGCCAGATCCCCCATAGCATCCAAGCGTCCTCCTACATTCAAACCAACCCGCGATGAGACCTCTCGTGGCAGGTTCGGTCCATGCTACTATCACAGCTATTTAGAACCCCCTTAGCTAGGATTGGTGGCCAGCTAGGGGTGGTTTGGCGCGCCCTCCAAAAGTTCAACCTGATTCATTATTCCCATTTCTTTTATGAGTTTGGGGTTACACAATCCTTTTTACAAGTCGTGTTCCTAAATTTACAAGCACAAAAAATGGTACAGGTGAGTGCTCGGGACATCTGTTAAGGTGGGTTCCCTCTCTTGATGCTTAGCGTTTGTCCTTCTTGCCTTAGCAGCAATTTCCAATATCCTCTGAGGGTTAGGGAATATCTTCTTTCCGACCCTGAATTTTTCTTGTATTAACATTGAGTTGTGTCATGGTTAAGGGTGAGATCATCAAGGTTGTTTTGACTTTATCGAGGCCAAATGTAGGACAGAGACCAATGAGTGTTTTACTTGTCTCAAGGTCCTCCTAGTAGTTTGGCTCACTTACTTTTAAACCCTAAATAAGTTAAGTTAAACCCTATCCTTGCATATATAGGGTTCATTTTATTGAACGGCCCTGAGCAATTTTAGCATTTCATATGTGCGACTTGTAGCTATCTTTAAGATGAATCCCTAGCAGCGCAACTGAAATTGACCATGATACCATGCAATCTAGATGCGTGTCTTTCCTAAGACGATGATGCAATGCAAGGCTTTTGCTCTTGGGAATTCATTTCGGTGCACTAGTACACAACATAAATAAAGACTTGTATTTTTCTTTTGAGTGGGGGACATGAAGTTATCAAGCCTAATGCAAATGCAAACTACTTTCCTCTAAAGGTTTATAGGAGCCTAATACCCGGCTTAGTATTGCAATGACCTAAATATACTTAATCATTATTGTAGCAAGTCACTATCCTCATGTACTTGATTCAAGCCTTTACTCCTACCTTTCCAATTTTACAAATTTCGCGATACAAAAAAGTACAATTCCCACTCAATGATGAATATGCTTAATCGCCCTGATAACCCATTTTTCAGCTTCTTTTACCCCTCAAACATGCTGATGCTAGAGCATAAATCTAATGCACTACGAGCACAAACAATAAAGTTCTTGATTTTAGTGTGCGCAAATGCGAAATTATTTGTGCAAGTTGATCATTCTAAACATGCCAGAGTGCAACAAAACACAATTTCCATCGTGATTGAATAATGCAACCTAATTGGTGGTTAGTTAACATAGATTTTTACCAGAATACTTCTTTTTTCCTAGTGAAGTCAAACTACTTTTTTAAGAGTTCCCATCAAGGTAGGATTTATGGGGTGCACTTGATTACTAAGTGTCACGGTTCCTTGACCCACAGCTCCATTAGTTGAAGTGGGATTCACGCTCGATTGGACCTTACTTCACTTGGGAGGCATCGTATAATTCGGCTTTTTTCTTTGCAACTATGCGCCCAGGCTACAAGAGAGATGATTACTCGTAGGAGGAGATTGTTCGTGAGAACCGTCTCTAAGAGGGGGAGAAGAAAGGGAAAGTTTGGAAGCCTCCATGGGGAATTTCCCTCTCTCTCTCTCTCTCTCTCTCTCTCTCTCTCCCCTTTTTCTCTTACTCTCTCTCACCAGTCAGACATCAAGGAAGAGTAGCGATCCTCCTTCTTATGCCTAAGGGTCTTTTTATAGTGTATTGGGTGGGGGGGGGAGGGGGAATTGGTATGGTATGGAGCACCTCCCCCTTATTCCCATCAGAGCGGCTAGGTAGATGCCCGTCGCCATACAGAGTATGGGGGAGGGGAAGAGGGAGTAATCGTTACCCCTTGCCCACGTCATCCTGTCCTCCACCAGCTGGAGCTCCCCCCATGCCCGCTCGTCATCATCCACGGCAGCCCCCCCCCTCTCCCTCTGTCAACACACGACAAACCCCCTGCGTCCGCTAGCTGGCGGCGTGAGGAAAAAAGGGGGGCATTTATTTTATATTTTAAAAAAATAATTTAATTAGTGAGGGTGATACAGCGAGAGAGAGGGAAATGTTACATTCTTCCCCCCTTTTAAGGAATCGAGATATCCTCATCTCGAAAGGAATTGGGGGTATTTTGAGAGTACTCTCGTCAATACATGTGGGATCTTCTTCTGGAAATTCCTTCCACTGGATGAGGTACTCCTTGAGGATTCTACTCCCCAATCTCTTTTCCCGAATGTCTAGGATTGTAGCTGGCCAGAGCTCAAGGACTCCTTGGCTTAGCATTACAACTTGTTTATTATTGAGTACATGGTTAGGATTGGATACATATTTCTTTAGTAGGCTAACACAAAATACATTGTGAACCTTTACTTTCTCAAGGAGTTGGAAATTGTAGGCATTGGGCCCTAGGCATTTGAGGATCTTGTAGGGTCCACAATACCTTGGACTCAGTTTTTTAAATTCTCCCAACGGTAAGGAACTCCTCTTGGGCCGTACATGAATAAAAACCATGTCTCCCTCACTGAAGAGTCACTCTTGTCTATTTAGATATGCATAAGCTTTTTGCCTATCCTTGGCGGCTCTTATGTCTTGTATGATGGTCTTAACCTGCTCATCCATTTCCTCGAGCATTTCCTTAGAATCTTCTACCCTTAAAGTAAGATATAAAAAGTTCAATGGAGTACGCCAATCATGCCCATACAATGCTTGAAAATGTGTCATTTGAATGCTTTGTTGGTAGGAAGCATCGTAGGTGAACTCTACCAACGGTAGATACTGGATCCATTTCATGGGTTCACCACAGCAACAAGCTCTAAGGATATCTTCAATGACCTGGTTGACTCTCTTCGTTTGGCCATCATTTTGAGAGTGATAGGCTGTGTTGAAATAGAGTTGAGTCCCAATGGCCCCGAATATCCCTCTCTAAAAGTGAGATGTAAAGAGGGAGTCGCGGTCACTAAGATCCTTCTAGGCAACCCATGGAGTTTGAATATCTCCTTGATGAACAGTCTGGCAATATCTGAAGCTTTATAATTTGTCTTGATTGAAATGAGGTGTGCAACCTTGGTGAGCATGTCTACTATAACCATAATTGAGTTGTAGCCTCCTTGCATTGAGGGTAACCGAACAACAAAGTCCATGCTGATAAATTCCCACTTCATTTGGGGGATGTCGAGAGGTTCCCACGCATCTTGAAATGTTCTGCCATAATGCGCTAGCAAGACAAACATTCCGTGATATATTTGAGCCTGTCTCCCTTAAGCCTTCCCCAATGATAGCTCTTTCTGACCATGTTGAGGGTCTTGACATATCCAGGATGGCCAGAAAAGGGGGAATCATGTGCTTCCCAAAGTATTCTCTGTTTGAGTTTTTTGCTCGAGGGTATGCATAATCTTGTCCTAAAATAGACAAGTCCCTCATTGAGACGGAGAATTCTTGATATTTGACCTTAAGTTTGGGGTTTTGGTCCTTTTCCAAAATTTCCTTTATCATCTCCAAATATTATGGATCATGGCTAGCTTCTTCCTTGGCTAGTTCAAGGATAGGGTTGCTAGGCATTAACACCATAGTTGCCAATGATTCGGCCATTGAGGGTTCCTCTATGATAAGGGAGTTGAGGAATGCCTTGCGACTTAGGGCGTCATCGACCACATTCTATTTGCCGGGTAGATACCTGATCTCAAAATCATACTCATGCAAAACTTTTATCCACCAACGCTGCCTCATGTTGAGGTCAGTTTGGGTGAAGATCCATTTAAGGCTCTTACGGTCCATGACCAAAGAAAACTTGTTACCAAGCAAGTAATGTCGCCAAAGTTTGAGGGCATGAATCACTGCTAGAGCAGCTCCAGGTCATGGGTGGCATAATTCCTTTCATGGATTTTTAGTTTCCGCGAGGAATAGGCTATAGGATGACCTTCTTGCATTAGTACACAGCCCAGTGCAAGTGCGCTAGCATCCATGACAACTTCAAATTCCTTGCTTAAGTCAGGGAGCTTTAGAATTGGTGTTGTCACCAAGCTATGCTTGAGTTTATCAAAACTTGTTTGTTCAAAGGGTGTCCACACTATGGCAACTTGCTTTTTCAGAAAATTTGTGAGGGGTGTTGCGATTAAAGCATAGTCCTTAATGAAGATCCTGTACCAACCTGTTAATCCAAGAAAGCTACGCACTTCTTTAATAGTAGTCGGTGGAGACCACTCTAGGACATCCTTAACCTTGGTAGGGTCTACAAAGATTCCTTCATTTGACACCATAAATCCAAGATATTCAATATGCCTTTTGAGGAAGGCACACTTTTTCTTCTTAGCAAAGAGCTTATGAGTCCTCATGGTCTCAAGGACGATGCGAACTTGGGACTCATGATCTGCCTCTTCCTTGGAATAAACCAAGGTGTCATCAAAGAAGACGAGTACAAAATCATCGAGGTATGGTCTAAAAATGTCCTGCATTAGCCTGTTAAAGGTGCAGGGGCATTAGTCAATCCAAAAGACATTACTGTGAATTCAAAATGACCATATTTGGTATTGAATGCCGTCTTCAGAATGTGCTCATCCTTGATGTGGATGTGATAATACCCTGACCTCAAATCAATCTTGGAGAAGGTTTTTGCTCCCTGCAATCGATCGACTAACTCGTCTATCCTTGGAATGGGGTATTTATTTTTTATGGTTACTTGGTTGAGGCCTCTATAATCGATGCAAAGTCGAAGTGTACCATCCTTCTTCTTTTGGAACAAGACTGGAGCTCCCCAAGGAGAACTATTGGGGCATATGTACCCTTGGTGCAGTAGTTGTTTGAGTTGTTCCTTTAACTCAATGGCTTCAGGAATGGACATCTTATAGGGCCTTTTCGCAACTAGTGCAGCTCATGGCATCAGCTTAATCTTATGATCCACTTCCCTAGGCGGTGGTGATTTAGTCTATTCTTCTGGGAACACATCCACATATTCCTTTAACCATGATGGTTCTTCATTGGTGTCCTCTACATGATCTGGTTTATTTAGTTTGATCACGTAGATGGATAATCCTTTCCTTATTTCTTGAGCTATTTAGGTTGCCTTAGTTAGCTGGATCTTTAGTTTACCTACTTCTCCTTTTGTTGTAACTAGCTCACCCTTAGGATTCGGAAAAATTGTGCTTTTGGTCATTACTTGGTCTTTACACCATTGCTTCCATCATAGCCTAGTTTCCCCGGTGAGCTTGAGATTGGCAAACATGGCTTCACAGGTGCTGTTCTGGCTGCACTGAAATAGTCCTCTATGGATTCAATCCATATTTTGGCATCGGCTTCAACAATCTTCCCTTTTTCGTCAAATTCTAGTGGTTTAATTTGTTTGAGAAGAAACTTCTTCCCTTGTGCCTCTTCTAGGCTTAGTGTAGAAACAAGATTCTAGATCTGTGCTTGGGGTTGTATCTGGTTACCGATTTAAACTTTCCATGTTAGGATTGCATTTACACATCCCTATACAACTTAAATCAATGTGCACATATTTTCCATTGCTACTATGCAACCATTTGAATGAACATAAAATTCTTATTTAACCATAGGGAAGCATAAGCCTCAAGTACAATTATTCGGGAATAGATAGGGTTTGGCTGAGATGATTTTCTTTTCAGGAGTTACATTAACACCAGGTTAATAATCCCCTATTGGATCCAATTACAGGGACAGAATAGTAGTATGGATTGGGGGAATGGATTCTCGGGAAGTGATAAGTCATGGGAAGTTTAGGAAATCCTTGTTTTTAATAGCCATGATGTTCATTTTGCCCCATTACTTTAATTTTGTCTGCTGGTAAAACTTTAACCACCTCTTCGTAGATGTAGCGGTTTTGATCTACTTGCCAGCGTTTGATGTGTAGGGTCGAGTTCACACGAGCCTCATGGAAGATGAATAACTTGATAATCTTCAAGTATTCCAACCACTTTAACCTCTTCAGATTGTTTTGAAGATAGGCGAGTCGGTTGGTGTCTATGTAGCAGTATCTCACTCTCCAAGTCCAATGCTTTTCCACATACAACGGTGAGGGGTTGTAGAGCCGATCCAAGATGCCCATCATGTCGAACCGTTTGTGATAACTTGAAGAATTCATAGCTGTCATGAACATGATATGAAATACAAGAAACCTGCTCCATGCCTTGTAAGTCTAGAAGTAGCAGCAATCCACAAGTGAGTAAAAAGAAAAACATTTTCTAATGAAAACATCGCCTCACTCTTCTCGATTTTTTCCTAATTGTTTTAGTCGTTGGTCAGCTTTGATACCAACTATCACGTGCCCGTCTATTGGTTGTCCAAGCACGTTTTGGCAGTCCATCGAGAAATGAATCCAAGCGTCGCCGTCTGGCACTCCCATGGAATGTCACGGGGTTTGTCGCCTGGGGTTTCCCGAGTGCACCTCGCAATGGAATATTTGTGGCCGAACCCATTAGGATCGACCTGAAACTTGAGTCCCTAGTGGTCAACGTTTCCTCATCATTCTACTTTATGCGAGAGTTACCCAATCCGAAGTAAGTCCATACTCCACTTGGTTCAACGAGAAGTAGAAACGAGAGGGATGTGTCACTCCACCTCTCTACCCGTAGGGCATAATCCCATTCCGATCCCCAAAAACAGTATGAATTCGGGTATTTACCCGTGTTGCCAAAAGGTCAAATGGTGATAAAATCTTGTGAGAATCCTCCCAGTTCTCTGGGACCACCCTGCCGTAGGACAGACCTGTCGGGGGTTTTGCCCACCCGCTTCCCTCAATAGGCGTACTTTAGTTATCTAATTAGCCCTATCACATTTATGTGCAACATGATTAAGCCTCTTAAGAATCAGGGTTCGTTCATGTAATCTTATGACACTGACATGAAAACAAATTCAAACGGGTTCCTTGGAAGTAAACTAAATATTAGCATTTTATCGGAGATACAAGTGAACAATATTCGCAATTTGTGAGGATGCACTTTATTTCCTCCAAGATTCCGCCTTGCACTAGTAACAAGGGCTCTTGAGAATCTATCTCGAGTCACACAGATTGTTTGAGTAGGACCCAAAGGCAAGGAATTTATAGCAGCCAGAGTCCCCCCTGGCATCCAAGCATCCTCCTACATTCAAACCAACACAGTGAGACCTCTCGTGGCGGGTTCGGGGTCCACGTTCCCATCACAGCTATTTAGAATTCCCTTGGCTAGGATTGGCGGCCAGCTGGGGGCGGTTTGGTACGCCCTCCAAAAGTTCAACCTGATTCATTATTCCCATTTCTTTTATGAGTTTGGGGTCACACAATCCTTTTTACAAGCAGTGTTCCCAAATTTACAAGCTCAAACAATGGTGCAAGTGAGTGCTCAGGATATCTACTAAGGTGGGGTCCCTCTCTTGATGCTTAGCGTTTGTCCTTCTTGCCTTGGTGGCAAATTCCAATATCCTCCAAGGGTTATGGAATACCTTCTTTCTGGCCCCACTCCTGTGTGATAGGAGCGAGAAATTATGCAATTGGATCTATATGTGATAGTTCTCGA
Organism: Lygodium microphyllum; assembly: GCF_053477565.2. Lineage (NCBI taxonomy): Eukaryota > Viridiplantae > Streptophyta > Polypodiopsida > Schizaeales > Lygodiaceae > Lygodium > Lygodium microphyllum. The sequence continues at coordinate 67,258,912 of NC_141162.1, forward strand.
ATGGTAGTTGTCCTAGCTTGCTAGCCTTTAGTCTAGGGTTCCGGTCTTGGAAAAACGACATCCAAATTTTTATTGTATTAACATTGAGTTGTGTCATGGTTAAGGGTGATATCATCAAGGTTGTTTTGACTTTATCAAGGTCAGATGTAGAACAGAGACCAATGAATCCCTAGCAGTGCAACTGAAACTAACCATGATGTCACGCAATGTAGATGCATGGCTTTCCTAAGACGGTGATGCAATACGAGGCTTTTGCTCTTGGGAATTCATTTTGATGCACTTATGCAAAACATAAATAGAGACTTGTATTTTTCTTTTGAGTGGGAGACATGAAGTTATCATGCCTAATGCGAATGCGAACTACTTCCCTCTAAAGGTTTATAGGAGCCTTATACCCGGGTTAGTATTGCAATGACCTAAATATACTTAACCGTTATTGTAGCAAGTCACGATCCTCATGTACTTGATTCAAGCCTTTACTCCTACCTTTCCAATTTCACAAATTTTGCGATGCAAAAATGTATGATTCCCACTCAATGATGAATATGCTTAATCGTCCCAATAACCCATTTTTCAACTTCTTTTACCCCTTAAACATGCTGATGCTAGAGCATAAATCTAATGCACTACGAGCACAAATAATAAAGTCCTTGATTTTAGTGTGCGCAAATGCGAAATTATTTGTGCAAGTTGATCGTTCTAAACATACCAGAGTGCAACAAAACACAATTTCCATCGTGATTGAATAATGCAACCTAATTGGTGGTTAGTTAGCATAGATTTTTACAAGAATACTTCTCCTTTCCTAGTGAAGTCAAACTATGTTTTTAAGAGTTCCCATCAAGGTAGGATTTATGGGGTGCACCTAATTACCAAGTGTTACAGTTCCTTGACCCGTAGCTCCATCGGTTGAAGTGAGATTCACGCTCGATTGGACCTTACTTCGCTTGGGAGGCATCGTATAATTCAACTTTTTTCTTTGCGGCTATGTGCCCAGGCTACAAGAGAGATGATTCCTTGTAGGAGGATATTGTTCGTGAGAACCGTCTCTAAGAGGGGGAGAAGAAAGGGAAAGTTTGGAAGCCTCCATGGGGAATTTCCCTCTCTCTCTCTCTCTCTCTCTCTCACCCTCCCTCTCTTTTTCTCTCGCTCTTACTCTCTCTCATCAGCTGGACATCAGGGAAGAGTAGTGATCCTCCTTCTTATGCCTAAGGGCCTTTTTATAGTGTATTGGGGGGGGGGGGGGGGGGGGAGGGGGGAATTGGTATGGTATGGAGCCTCCGCCTTATTCCCATCAAGGTGGCTAGGTGGATGGCCGCCGCCATGGAGAGTTTGGGGGAGGGGAAGAGGGAGTATTCGTTACCCCCTGCCCACGTCGTCATGTCCTCCACTAGCTAGAGCTCCCCCCACGCACGCTCATCATCCACGACAGCCCCCCCTCTCCCTTCGTCAACACACGACAACCCCCCTACGTCCGCCAACTGGTGGTGTGAGGAAAAAAGGGGGTGTTTATTTTATATTAAAAAAATTTGTTTAATTAAGGGGGATCATACGATGGGAGGGAGGGAAATATTACAAGGTTCAATGATGATAGGCTAGGAAGAGAGTTGGAGAGAATCATGCAACTATAGGATGAGATAGAAGAAGATGATATAGGAAAGAAAAAGAAAAAGACTTATTAGATGGATCCATAGAGAAGATCAAGGAAAATATGAAATAAGAAAAGAGAAGAAAATAGATAGAAGAGCAAGTAGAGTTAGCTAGGAAGAAGCTAGAAGAGAAAGAAAAGCTAGAGCAGGATATGAGAAAAAAATGGTCCGCCACCTGACTCTTGAACTCTTCCTCTATCTGTGTCGTCGCCCACTCCCCTGAGTGAGAGGACTGAAGAAAAAAAGTGTAGTTTGGTCCATCCGGTGGTGCTAGTAGATGGACCTTGCCCCTCCTTGACTTACGAACCACGAAGATCCCCACCTCTAGAGGTAGTGGGAACTCTCCGCGCTCCGCAACTCTCAAGTAGGACCATGGGCCACTGTGGAAGAACTCCTATGGCAACAAATGTGTCTGTCTCGAGAAAGAGGCTCAATATATTGAAATTTTCTTCAATTCTTCAATCTTCCACTTCAATGCTTGTTGTTGAAATAATATCCTTTGGCCCTGAATGAAAGCTTTCTTGAGTGATCCTAGAGATTAAAAGAGTTTCAACAAGCTTATTGTTCATAGCCATTAGGAGATAAAGAAAGCCTGTAGAGATAAAAAATAGTCAATCTTACTACCATTTATGCTCCATAACCAAATAGAGGGCCTTATGAGGAAGAAGATGCATAATCTTGTGAGATTTGTCAAGATTTTTTACCTCAAATCAAAGTAGGAACTAAGTGTACTTCAGCAATGGAATCATTAACTACGCCTTAAAGCCCAAAGAAGAGGCAAACCCTTATGAGCTTGGACAGAATGAGTCAGAGGATAAAGCCACAAACAAGGGAGAGTATAAGAGAGTGCTCACAATATGGTCTAATCGCGATAACTTAGCACCAAGAAAGGGAATCTTGCTAGTTGAGTCTTAGAGAACCCTCCAACTCACTCTCAAGGTGAATGTGTTTGAACTATGGAACCTGTTGGGACCATACTCAATGCTAGTAAAGATTGAGATCTTGGCCTTCATGTTGTAAGTAGTGCCAAAAGTTGTCATCCCGATCCTATGGATCCATGACACACCAAGCACTCCAAATATGGGTGTCACCCTAATAACTTCAACGATACCTCTACTTCCGCAACCCAAATTTCAAGCTAAGTGTGATAACTTAGTCCATTTCCCCCCAAGAACTTCAACTCCAAATGAGACTGAGAAGAGCCAAAGAGATGCCATGCACCAAGACCATACCTTTCGTGCGAGAAGACAAGCTGAATCAACCGGTTTGTCTAAGTTCAAGGCAAGCAAGAAAGATCTGGCAAAGAGGCCAAGGAAAACAACCCAAGTTCTTGACTTGGTAATAAGGGCAAAGCATCTTGGCAAACGAACCAAGAGACTCAAGTCCCCAAGGCCCAAGGTAACTGGATAAAGAAAGGGAGAAACAACACATGGAGCAACTCAATGGATTGCCTCCCTTAAGGCATGGTACAACAGGGTTACAATTATGCCTCCACGCCTTAACCCCAACAGTGCGACAACTTGGAATTGTGTCTACAAAGCTTAGCATGCAAAGCCATAAGCGCCAAGCAACATCAAGTTAGGACCATGAAGCCTCCACTCCTCAAATGTACTTGAGTTGAGGGTGGAGTGGAATGCAAAATAATAAAAAGAACTAAGTCTAGATGGGTAGACCCTGGCTAGATTGATAGAAGAAGCTGTGTTAAGACCCTTGAATCGTAGTGCGGCAAACACTCACTAGCTTGATAGAAAAGGTTGTGTTAAGGCCCCACTAATGAGTCAAGTCCTAAACTGGTAGGCATGGGCTAGCTTGATAGCATGAGATGTGTTAAGACCCCGAAATGAGTCAAGAAAACCACCCTCAGATTACTGAGGACAACAATCCATTAAGCAAGGGTATGTGTTACCATGGCATTGGAGCCAAAAACACTTGCATGAGAAGTAGTAGTGACATTGAGCTTTGCTTGGTTTACACTCTATATGCGATTTCCTATACTCAATGGTGAACCCTCACATGTGCAATGCCACAAGGGTGTAATCCTGAGATGTGCCTCAATATTGTATCTTTTGATATCATGAATATAAAAGATTCCTTATTGATATATCTTGTGTGCCTTTTCGTTGTACCATTTTATACCTCATGATAAGTTATGACGTGAGATGTCTTGAAGGTCTCTAAATCCCTCTCCCCCCTCCTCCCCAAATAAAAGTAAATGTTGTAGTGCCAACATTAGTTTCCTCTTATCTCCCCCACTAACTCTTGGTGGGGACGGGTACATCTATTGTATATGACTTGCCTCTATCACAAGTACATAACTGCTCCTATGGGTCATGAGATTGCCCCTGATTTTGCCCATAACAACCACTATCGTTGCCTCTACCACCACGGCCTCTACCTCTACTTGGAATGATATGTTGATGAAGGTACCAACCATATCAATGATATGAATGTAGTAATGGTCGTCTAGGTACTTGAGTGTTAGCTCATGTTGAGCTTCACATCTCAACAAATATCGCATCCAAAATATAAAAGAAGTCACACCATAATTTATCAGTCTAAATTTATCATTCCAAAATATAAAAGATGTCACACCGTAATTTATCATTCTAAACTTGATTATATGGTTTCTTCATGTTTTGTAGCTAATTAAAAATTGCAAAACCAAAATAATACTTGTACATGTTTTTTTACCATTTCAAATTTATTTCTTTAAATTTTCCTACCATACGTATGACATCCATATATTTTCATTGAAAATTTGAGAATTTTAAAAATAATTTTTGAGTAAAATTAATGAATCATAATTTACTCGAACATGTCTATTTCTTTGATTCGAGCGAACTCTACGGAAAAAGAGGGGGGCGGGCGCAGAAGAAAGAAGCGAGAGACAGCGCGCAACGTCAAGAGCGCATTGGATTTTTGGCAAGGGCTAGCGAGGGCGAGCTCTCATGGCGGCTTCTAACGAGGCTCCACCCAACATCAAGTTCAAGCCACGGCTGGAAGTGCAGCAGCTCAAAGCCTTGTCTCTCTTTACGGTAGGAGAACATAAGCTCAATTGCTTCGTTGATCTATTGGAATCCGCGGAATGGCCTTTTCTGTGGAATCCATTTTTTCTTGTTCACATCTTGTTAGCCGGTAGAGGCTTTGTTGTAGGTGGCGAATTTCTTGAGCGTGCCTGAGTGCGAAGCATTTATTCGATATGCTGAGGGACTAGGGTTTGCTCACCAAGGGAGCCTGGGACCAGCCAAAGGAGAAGCTTTCAGAGACAATGACAGAATATCAGTTCAGGATGCCACCCTTGCAGATAAATTATGGCGATCGGGCTTGTCTGCATTGTTTGTTGACGTGAAAATTGATGGCAGAACTGCAGTGAGGCTGAATCCCAACATAAGATTCTATAGGTGTGTGTTTACTTTTATCATGCAGCGTGGTTTTCAGTTACTGCCACATGTACTAAGATAGCTGTAAAGAAGGCCAAAATTTTCATCATGTGGCCTATACATATTTGGTAAGTTTGTCTTATGGGAATGCATATGCCAATTGTTGAGCATAGGTACAAAGAAGGCCAAAGATTCGGTCCACACATTGATGAAAGCATTGACCTTGGTGGAGGACAGACAACAGAGTATACAGTTTTGGTGTACTTGAATGGAAGTGGAAACATATCCACAAGGAAGAGCAAGGGCAAGTCAAATAATGATATAGGATGGTTACTACAAGGTGGTGAGACAGTATTCTACACTGGGCGAAAGGCTCCTATTGAGGTATGACATTAGAACTTTCGTGGTTTCCTTCTTTGCCACTTGGTTGTCACCATCTTTGTTAAAGAATTCTTATGGAGCATTTGAATGCCAATGATCTTTTGAAGCATTATAACATGTGTACTCAAATATTGCAATCATAGTTTTTTCATATGACAATCGCATTTCTTACATAGACGGGTTTGAAAGTATCATTAGAGTATGATTCACACGTTGGGGCTTAATTATACATTGTCCTATTTGAGTAAGTAAGCTAGCAAGCTGATTGAAAACTATAATTCCATTGTTTCAATAGCTTTAGTCTACCAGCAAGGCATTCAATGGCCAAGACACAAAATTGATTTGCCAAAACAAATTCAGATTCTTATTTCCAATCATTTAAGTCTAGACACAATTTAAGTATTGACAGCAAAATGCAAAAGTGCATTGACCAATCAAGTTTTCATTTTGACCATTTTCATTTTGGCCAAGGAAAACTGTTTTAATATCAATCCGCATTAATTTTGGTGGGTTCCCATGGGAAATAAGAGATATACAAGGTGGTGATACATGGACAAACTTTGTCATAACTTTCAGATGAGTAACTTATGTGAATTTATTGTTTCCTTGGCATTGAGATTACTAATGACAAGCATAGGATTTCCCTTTCCAGCAAGAGTATGGTCAGGTCCCAGGAGGTTGTCTTTATATTTAACATGGCTGAGTGTCCATTGAGTCTGGAGCTCATGCTGAAGATGGTTCGGAGCTGACAGATACTATCTGCTGCTGGAAGTTGGTTATGTCTCTCCTATACCTAGAAGGCTGGACTTCTCTTCTCTGTCAGGATCCTCAGTCTAGATCAGTTGGCCTGATTGTTGGTTGGCCCTCCTTTTGAAAGATTTTGGACCCTCACCCTACCATTTGCCTCCCCCATTTCAGATTTAGGGTTTTTACTCACTTATGCTTGTACTGTCCTATCTCCCTCTGTATGCTGACTTAGTGGCAGCATTCTGCTTTTATATGTCATTAACTAATCAACTTGTGTGTTTCTGAATTAATTAGGTGCTTCCAGTTGCAGGGACAGCTTTGTTACACATCCATGGGGACAAATGCTTGCTACATGAGGCACGTATAGTATCCAGAGGCATAAAGTATGTTTTGCGCTCTGATGTAGTTTTTGCTTGAAGGGGAGAGCAATAAATGTGTAAGCCAAAGCAAACATCGTATTGAGCACAAGATACTGGTAATAATTCGGGACATATACTCCTTTGAAGCTTTCAAAGCTGGAAGGAAACGTAAGATAAGAAGTGTTCCTTAAAACATCAAGCGCTAGATTTGATGAAGCAAAATCATCAATTGCGTCTTGAACTGACAATCAATTGAAGTGTCTCTGATCAGTGTAAGATCCATCCTGCTCCACTATAGTCTATGCCACGTTGAAAACATTCTCATAATACTGGCAATGAGAGTAGCTCGCAGCATGCCCTGTGGTCCTGACAAATGTGCAAACACAACTTGACTTTAAGCACGTGGCATGGGTGTGCGCATGTACTTATGATTCTGGACAAGTATGCTTAAATGACTTGTGGCAGGCACAGACAGATTGTAATCATGTGCATGATCGTTTCAAACACGCAACATGCAGGGCGCATGAGCCCATACGCAGAGTACAGGTAGTGTTTTAAGTGCCTCAGTGTGAATATTTTGATTCGAGTCTTTGAAGCACCCAAAGTAATGCATTTACCACGAACGCATGCACAAATCGAAGTACGGTGTTACTAAACACAGTTTAAGAAGCTTATTCACAATAAAATATTCATATATAGGCATATTCTTTCAACTAGATTATCCACCGTGCTTTAACATAATAAGAACTACCTACCCCTAAAAGATGCATTTACTGTGTTCATATGCAGAGAATCAGTACTTCGTTCCTAAAACTTTTGATGCAAAGGTTATTTGCCATTAAAGACACCTTAGGCACGTATATTTCAACTAGATGATCAAGATATTCCCAAATATTTTTCTCTCAATTTGATGAAGAGCAACTAAACAATAGGAAAATAATCTTCACCAAGTAAAAGGTGCAAATGTTGATCAGTCTCCTTGTGAACACAAATCTCACGTGTAGAAACACATTGCAGTTCCTACTCCAAAATTTTATCCCTCCCACGCCATCATTCTCTCCATTTGATTTTGTTATACTGTTGTTCTCTTGTTGAGGTTTGGTAAAATCTGAATCTCATAAATAAACTATCAAAAGGAGATTGGCATGGCTTGATGAAATACACCTTTACCTGTTTTGCCATGGTAGGATTGTTTAGATATGATGTGCGAGAGTGACTAACTCCTTTTTATAGCAGTATGAAATTGTCGAAACTATAAGAAGTCCTTGTGTGCAAATATCGAGAGCATTAATTCAGCCATTAACACAACTTTATGAAGCTAGCATTGGAAACATATGGAAAATATGCTCACCCCAAACCACTTGATTTTCAAGTTGCACTCAAAGCTTCTTAATTTTAAGGTAGTTAAGGGCATTGTATTTATGCATGCTAAGGTGTACAAATAGTGGTATCCAAGATAATCCTAACACAAGGTAATAGTGGTGGAGTAAATTGCTACAAATCCATTAAATTTTACTATACCATTAACGAGAAAAGGTGGAGTCTTACCCCAACAATGTTATACACATGCACAATCTCTTGCCTTCTATGCGTGCATGTTGTTGTATTAAAGTGTATTTAGATACACATCTAGGCATGCACATGTGCAACAATGTGTGAACAAACATTGCACTTTGTGACCTCTATTATTGTCTCTCCCATGCCATTATTTTCTCCATATGATTTTGTTGTATTATTGTTCACTTGTTGAGGTTTAGTAAGTATATAAACTTTCATTAAAAACTACCAAAAGGAACTATACTTTGCGTGGCTTGATAGTATGCACCTTTTACCATTTAGCCATGATAGAATTGTTAAGGTCAAATATATAAGAATGCCCACCTCCTTTTTATAGGGACTATGAAATTGTCAAGACCAATATTTTCAACCCTAACCACTCAATTTAGAATATGCGTAAAGAGCTTCTAAATCTCAATGTGGAAAAGGATATATAGTGTTTTATGCATACTAAGGTGTAGAAACAAGGGTGTCTACAAAATTCCTAAAGACAAGCTAAAAATGGTGGAGAAAATACTTGTAAACATAGTGAGCTCTATTGTAAGAACAAAGAAAACATGCCAAGGTCAAAAAGTAAAGGTCTCACATGCATGCACACTAGATGCACCCCTCCACCCATGTGTGTACATGTTTTTTTTTCTTGTGTGTGATATGTATCTCCCTCATTAATTTATATATTGGAGATGAGAATGCACATACAACTTTTGCACGTGTGCATGTGTGTGTCTGTTTTCCTCTATCTACGAATGAGCAACTTACAACATTCTTAGGTTTAAGTATAATCATCTTCCTTGTTTACTCAATTGTGTAGAGTGGCTCAACACCCACATGTATGCACACACAATACACATTTGAATACATTGTTAGGGCCAATGGTTATCTTTGTTGGAACTTAATATTTGATTGAAATGTTTTATTTCTCGTAGTTTTGATTTTTTAAATTTATGCATGCTTTAAAGATTGCATGGACAACATTGTCTATGTTCCAACACAATTACATTGATAACTCTACTCAATGTACTATGGAATAAAATGAGCTAATAGGGGATTACAAAGAAAAGAGGAAAAGAGAGTGATGTGTAAACATTAAGATATGGAGTCCATGCTCATATGATGATGATGAAAAGAAACATTTCTTGCCAAATGGCTAGATATTTTTAGAGACATTATTACACTATGTTACAATTGTATGGAACCCAATAACATGGACACATATGGGCGTGCATCAAGCATGTGGTTGTTTAGTGGCTAAATGTAATGCCATGAATTCAAATGAAGAAGTGGAAAGCTTAATAACATATAATTGGTGTATAAATATTATATTATTTTAAGTTTTGCACATCATGAGAACTTATCATTATAAATTTAAGCATAAGGTTCAATCCCATGCAAGCTATAAAGCCCAATGGGCGAGCCACTAAGATTTGTAATAGATATGAGCATATGTGATGAGCTAGAGTGATCTAAAGGCAAAGTGGATTGGCCAAAAGGCATAATGGAAGGGTGGAAACTCAAAGGGAAACCTCACATATATATTGGGTAAAGATAAAGAGACCTCATTCTTGGGGGCATGCAAATTTGAGAGCTTGCTTCTATCTTCTTCTCCTTGCTTCAACCGTAGACATAGCTTGAGAGAGAGAGGGAGAGTGCGTTTGAGAGGGTTTAGAAGAAGCTTTCCCTCTTTTTTTCTTGCTTTTATTTTTCTTCTTCATTCTTTGCTCATGGCGGTGCTATTAAATCCATGTAGAGGAGGCTAGAACATTCCAGCACATATGAGGATTGTGAGGCCATTCCTTGCTCCTTGGTGGCAAAAGAGTACAATGAAAGAGGTAAATAATAGCAAGTCTATGACCTTGCTTGTGTGCTTCCATTGCTTGGTTGAAAGTGCAGAGTGTACTAGTTAGTTTGGAGCATAGTGTGGATGGGGAATGAGGCTCTGCATTAGAAAAAAAAAAGAACTCTCTTTTGTACTCTTTAGGTGTCATTCTCTCCTCCTTAAATCAAGGAAAAGTGGAGAGAAGAATAGTAAAATACTCATTTTCTTTCTCTAGTTTTAGAATCTTATTTTACTTTTTTTTTTGTGTATAATCCATAAGTGATTTATTTAGATTTCTTATATCTCATCATTAAAGAGTCAGATTTCAACAAAATCTCATATCTAGGTAGTGATCAATTATGAGATGGTGGTGCTCATTTGTATCTCATAATTATTAGTATTATGGATGTAATTATATTTTGAACCAAAATGGAAAAAACAACATATCATGAGTTTCTTTTGGATTTGAAGGGATATTTTATGTCTTAAGTCTTGGTTAATAAATATAGTTTTTTGTAAAATTTTGCATATTTTAAAAATAAAATTTGGAGGATTATTTTATAAAAAAATTGACTCTGTCTTGGTCTCTTTTGAGTTTCCTTTGAGCTCTTTTATATGCTCCTCTCTCAACTTATTCTCTCTACATCCAATGAGTTCACCCTTTTTATTGGGCTCTCTTTGATTTTTCATTGTTACACACATTTGATCTCTCTTCTAGCATAACAAAACGAGTTCAAGAAAGAAGGACCTATGTGTTTGAATAGATGCTAAGTGTCCCTTATTTAGGAGGGGATATATTTTTAAAGTTGTTCCTCATGTTTTGCAAAGTTACAAGGAAAGAGGTTTGAAGCACATTGACTTATAGGTGGATGGAGCTATATATCAAATTAATAATATTATAAATTCCTCTCCCACTTTCTTTGATTTCACAAGCATTCTAAAACATGTTTGTGATGGTGCTTATGGAGAGCTTGTATTATACCAAGCATCTTAGTAGGTTATTGAAGGTTTATTATAGTTGCCAAAATGTTTGTGATGGTGCTTATGGAGAGCTTGTATTATACAAAGCATCTTAGTAGTTTATTGAAGGTTTATTATAGTTGCCAAAATAGAATCACAAGTTTCATGCTTATATGGATGGAAACTATGCCATGATTATATAAGTTGCAAGTCAATTTGGAGATTCAATTAAAAAAAAAAACCAGTGATCTCTTAATTCTAGGAGCTCTTTTAGTAAGCTAGCTGAGAAAACTATTGAAGATTCTTCTATATTTGAATTGTGAAAGTTTTTGTATAAGATACAATCAAAAGAGCACAATACTCTACTATTGAGTTCATTCTTGCACCTTGAGCATGTAATAGAGGATTTCATAGTAGATCTGCTAATGAGCAATCACCAAATAGTTGCTAGTCATGCTTGCCGAGTCACCATTAGCCCCAAGGACATGACACTTGCTATGTGGTTACATGAATCCAAGATGGTTTTATTTTCTTTCATCCATAGTGATAAAATGTACTTTTGTCTTCCATTATCTACATGATCATATATTTGTCCTATATTTTTTTTCATTTAAGGTCCTGCAAAAAATACTAAAATATTTTTCTTACATTTTTAATATAAGCATTAAGAAATTTAATATTGATGGATAACATTCAGTTACACATCATTTCAATATGACATTGTGCATACAATGTTAATCATTGATTTTTTGCACCAAAAATGGAAAAAATTTATAATAGTTCGACATGATGTTTGATCGTGTTGAGAATTGACATGTGAGATCATGTGAGACCCAATGTCCTATATATAGATTTTTATGGAAATAAAAGCTAGTAGCAATCCTAGCTAAGTTTGGCAACCATAATCTAGTTTTGATGGAATTAGCCCCTTGGGTTCCATATATAACTTTCTATGGAAAAAAAAGTTTCATGGCAACCTTAGCCAAAGCATGGCAACAAAGGGCCTAGTTTTGACAACTTTAGTGGTGATAACGCTCACATGATATTCTTGTTAGTACCTCTTCTTTCTTTGATATCTTAGCCACAACATGTCCACATCCCACTTCCTTAATAAAGATGGAAGAGAAAGTGGGGCTTTGGTATATTTGCACTTTGACTCTTGTGATGAGATGTAATAGTAGGTTGGATACAACGTTCCACACAAAATTGATACCAAAATGGGAAGGGTCTTTTTAAACTATTTATCAAAAATTTTCTAATGACACTTATCTTTTGGAAGATATGGCTGCTGGCACTCCACATAGTTTGAGGGTAAATGGCTATAGACTCAGATTGTATATTGGAAGGATATAGTAGAAAGTACATAATGTATAGGAAGTTCTCAATGTTAGAAAAAAAAAGAAAAAAAAATTGAAGGTAATGTTAGAACATAGGTTTGCGAAGATCATCCTATCAATTTGCAATTGATGCTTGACTATTTCCCTTTACTTTGGTTCCAAGCTACACCATGATATGGCAAAAGTGTGAATTTGGCTATTCTTGTTTTTAGATTTATGGTCCCTCACAAATGAGAGGGGGGGGTGTGCCACATCATGGGGGAGCTGGGTTTTTGGGGGAATGGGAAGTGCCATGTCATGAGAAGGTTTAGGGTGGAGTGGGGTTTTTGGAGGGGAGGGGAGGGTGGGGGGAGTGTGCCATGTCATGGGGGAGTTGTGTGGAGCAGGGTTTTCGGAGGGGAGGGGAGAGAGACAGTGGGGGGAGTGTGCCATGCCATGGGGGAGTTAGGTGGAGTGGGGTTTTCTGAGGGGAGGGGAGGGGGTGTGCCATGTCATGGGGGTTTGGGTGGATTGGGATTTTGTGGGCAAGCGGGGAGAGTTTGCCATATCGTGAGGGGGTTGGGTGGAGTGGGGTCTTCTGAGGGGAAGGGAGAGGGTGGGGGGAGTGTGCTATGTTGTTGGGGAGTTGGGTGGAGGGAAAGTGTGCCATGTTGTGAGGGGGCTATGTGGAGTGGGGTTTTCTGAGGGGAGGGGAGAGAAAGGATGGGGGGAGTGTTCCACATCGTGGGGGAGTTAGGTGGAGTGGGGTTGGGGAGGGGGAGAGGGAAGAGTGTGTGCCATGACATGGGGGAGTTGGATGGAGTGAGGTTTTGGGGGGCAAGGGGAGTGCCATGTCCTAGGGGCATTGGGTGGAGTGGGATGTTTTTGGGTTGGGGGGGGGGGGGGGGGGGCGGCTCTATGTTGTGGGGAGGTTGGATGGATTGGGGCTTTTTGCCACGGGCGTGGCAAGGGGGGGGGGGGGGGAAGGGAGGGGGAAGTACCATGCGTGGGGGAGTTGGGTGGAGTGGGTTTTTTTTTGGGGGGGGTGTGGGGTATGCCAAGTTGTGGGGGAGTTCGATGGAGTGAGGTTTGTTTTGGGGGATGTGCACCCTCCAACTTGCAATGCCATGGCATCCCTCCCCACATGCACACACCATGACACAATATGCCCCCCTCTACATTATGACCCTACGCACTCCCTTCTCCCGTCCCTTCTCATGAGCGATGCCATGTATCTGTTGCTGAACAATTAGGCTTAAGCGACTTGTGGTGATCCTTTCAAAGGCATCGCATCATGGAGGTCAACATCTACCCACTAGGTGGTGAGGAGCGAAATGCGGTGCCTTGAACATGTGCCTCATTGGTGGTGAGATCATGTTCGAGCTCCATGGTTCTCAATGCTAATGGCGAATATTGTTGCGAATCTTGTTGAGTGCACCTCATGATGGGCTTCTATTGATGTGAAACGGTGGAACATTTGAGCGTCTCCATCATCTTTAGACTCGGCACGAGCTTGGAATGTGGCAAGCAAGACAATGTGGAGTATGCTTCGTGCATGGTGGGGCCGATGCTCGTGCTCATGTGTAGCTTGGTCCATGGTGGAAAACAAAAGCATGCACTCATCCCATCCCCATTTGTTGATTTCTTTTTCTCCTTGTATGTTCTAGATCCTTCGTGCTCATTCCCTCTTTCTCTTTACATAAAAAACACATTGATGATGAGGTCCTACCTTTCTGCCTCGTAGCCACATAGTTCTATTCACTGAAACTTATTAGTTTACTTCATTAATGATAACATATAAAAAATGTTAGTTCATGTGAGGAAAGTAAAAGAAATACTAGATCAAAGATACAAGGATTCCCATTAAAACCATCACTCTATATTTGGCACAAAATTACTTTTGAGCCGCTTGAACACAATGATAAGTAAATTAAACCCTTATTAAACAAAAAAATTAATGCATAAGACTAGACTACCGGTACCATGTGATTTGAAAAACATGAAAAATAATCCATGGTTTTTGATACGATAAATCATTAATCTAACCAATCGAGCTAGTTTCCCATGCATAATCAATGGTACAAATATACTATCTACTAATAAAATTCTCAATCAACATTATAAGGCCCATAAACTAGCTTAAATATCACTATTACATAAATAAAATGAGGTAAGTGGCTTGATACAAAGAATAAAAGACAAACGAATACCATATTATGTTTAATATCATCCCATTGACCCTTTAGTGAAGATAGTGGTGGCACATGAATGTTTCAACATTCAAATCAACCTAAAGGTGTTTTAGCCAAACACACTCAATAGTAGTTGTGAAAGTTGCCTTGTACTCAGTTTTACCACTAGAAATGGCCATAGTGGGTTGCTCTTCCTCAACCACAATATGCATGAGTTACCAACAATCATGATGCAAAAACCACTTATGGATACACGAGCATCATCACAATTAGCCTTGTGAAAATTTGAAAAAGTATCTAAATCTCACCATAATGATCCCCCCTTGGGATAAAACATGCCAAAGTGTCAAGTACAACTTAAATAGCAAAAGATATGGTGTATTGCCTACTAATGCTTGGTGCTTGGGTTATGCATAAACTTTCTCATCAATGAGATTGCAAATTGAATGCCAAGTCTCATAATGCATATACAAATCAAGCATCCAATAGCTTGCTAATAGAGAAAGGCCATCTCTGGCATCATGAAGGCTCAACTTCAAACCTGTCTCTATAGGAGTAGCAATAGGTTTGCAATCTCAAGATCAAATCTCTACAATAATATCTTAATATACTTTGTTTAGAACAAAGCAATATCCCTATCACATTACTTGAATTGAATGCTCAAATAATCATATGATAGATGCAAATCTAACATGAAAAAATTCGAATTCAACTCAAGCTAAAAATTAAAAAGTCCATCTCATTAGAACTAGTGAGACAAGGTAGCATTAACATATCGCAAAGATTAAACGCACATGCAGCCTTTAATCCTCAACACTCTCGATAGAATTATTGTCATAGGGAGAATTGTTTAAGAACTATCACCTCTAGAAATACCCTAGACTTCCAAAACAATATCAATTGCTAAAGACCAAGATTAGTTCCCCTTTATAACCAAGGAACTCAAAGATATATATCGTTGAAACTTTGTACTCATTCCCATTGAATAAATATATCTTTGCATTCTTTATTTCTAATAGGTGAATTATGATCTTATAGGATGTTGAACATGCTTGTTCCTAATTCATGGTATTTAGAATAATGTATGAAACTGCTTACCAATACTTGAATATAGAATTCCAAGAAAGTGTGATGATGACTCTCAAGAATCAGTGATTCATAAGAGGTACTATGAGAGCCAGAACAATATGAGTAGACAAAGGTGCGTTATTATGCAATGCATGCACTAGTCATTTTGGCATGGAAACATGCATAGGCTAAAGAATCGTCTCATTTTATTGCTAATTTGACCACCGATTATTGAAAAGAGGTAATAAACTTTCATATATATCTTGTGAGCATAAGTGGTGGTTGTAATACATCTTCCTTAAAAATAATAAAATAACAAAATACGCCTAGTTTGTGGATAATATAACAATGTAACCTTTGCTTATAATATTGTAACCAACAAATATACAAATTTATGACCTTGACATCCAATTTTTAGAGTTGTTATAGTGGCATTAATGCTGCATAAGCTAGGTAACAAAAAACATGCAAGTGAGAAACAATTGGCTTTTTGCCCTAGTAAGAATCATATGGAGTGACAAAATGCAATGCTTTGGTGGGATAAGTGTTAAGCACACATAAGCTACACATATGACAACCTCAAATGCAAAACTGTGGCAAAGCTTGGCTTTTGACCATGCATCACACATTCTCCATGAAAGATGTGTTCTCTGTCTCTCTAAGCTACATTATTGTTTGGTATGTTCGACATTGTGTATTAGTGTTTTATCCCACGATCAACCATAAATGCATTAAATTCTTTAGACATATACACCCCCTCAATCACTTCTGAGAGGACCCAATTCAAATCTTGACATGTTTTTAACCATACATTAAACCACTTGAAGCACAAAAACACTTTGGACTTAGCTTTTGAAGGATATATTCATGTACGCATGCTATAATCATCAATAAAAGTCACAAAGTATATGTAGTCAAAAGATGGTATTTCGTTTGGACCACAAACATCACTATGTACAAGATGCAATTTGTGAACACTCTCATTGAACAATCTTTCAGAAAGGAAACACATTGTATTTTACCTGATATGTAGCCCTAAAACCATGTTTTATGGATCCCTCAAGAGTAGGCAATAAATGCATCATATTAGATTTCTACAAGTGCAGAAAACTAGTGCAATTTACATGACTAAAATGTGTATGCCAAAGGTTTGCATCTGAAATGGCCTAAAACTCTACAATTGCACATGGCATATCTTCCATTGTATTCTCTAAAGCTATATTATAAGTACTTATCATTGCAACTTGCACACTCCTAAGATCCACCCATACATTGTTGAATTCATTATATTAAAGTCCCAATACATCTTTGTTCTTTCCCTTTGTAAAATGCATTGAATCTTTTATGTGCTTGTAGTGACCTAGGAGCCTTGTGATTGCCAAGTTTTGCTTTTTTTTTCTCTTTTGCATGTATCTATGGTCTAAGAAGAACAAAAGCACTTTGATGATGTTGACAAAGGTTATTCATTACCATGTTGTTGATTGCTATGCACTCTTGTCTACTTATTCCATAATTATTGAACTTGTACAATCCACAACATAGTGAGCTAGATGTAATAATTGTATAACCACTTGGGTTATCATGGAAAATACAATGTTATCCACAAAATTGACAAGCAAGCCAATATTGGCAAGTACAAAAATTGAGAGCAAATTCTTTTGGCAACTCCTTTAACACAATAAGAGAAGTTATTGGCATATGTGATAGTACCACCCTTAGGGGTAGACTTAAGAGAAGTGATAGACTATGTTTAGAACAAACTATCACTTTTCTGAATCTCATCCTTATTAGCCTTTCTTTTCTAGATAACATATGTAGATTTTTTCTTATTAGTAAAAAAAAAAGTGGCTTGCCACACATACTTGATTTGCGATGTGCATAATGGACCTATTTTACCAAGTTTGTTCTTCTTGCAACAAAAATGAAAGTAGCTCATCAAATGACAAGGCATTTAAATTTTCTTTCATAAAAAAGATGCCAATTTTAACATTAAACTTTATTGAGAAGACTAGAACACAACATAAAAATCACAAAGCAGATCTCAAATGAACTAGGCGCAATTGCTATAGTTACTAGAATCCTCACTAGTAAAATGATTCACATTTCATTTAGCATAAGTGAATGAAGGGGAAATTATAAGAGAGACGAGGGAGAAGCTAGATCTTCTTTGAAACTTTACCCATGTTATCTCAACAAAAAAGGGAGGAACTATCAAATCTCATCAAGAAATGAATAATAGGTGAGCAAACATGGTTTGCATGATTCAATATCTAATTTTTTCAAATACTTTTGAAAGAAATAAATAAATTGAATTAAATTTTAGATATATATAGAAAATCAATAAATGAGTTATTCTATCAAATTTTAACAAAAAAGGAGTTTGGATTTGAGGAATATTTAAAAATGAGTGTGCACACAATGTAAGGAGAGTTGGCTATACTTGCAGAGTATATGCAATATTTTTTTTTGTCGAATGAAATTTTTTGAATTTAGAATTATTGAGATGTTAATATGCAACTCTCAAATGTCTACTTATTAATAGATCAATTTTCATTGGGCTCCTTTGTGAGTTTGTTTATTTCCAAAGGTGCTTTTGGATACATGATGAGAGCACACTTAGAAGTATCATACAATCTCCAATAGATTCTCATTTCTAGGAGTTTTGGCTCATCATGTCATGGCAAAGGAGGTGGGTTTGATTAGAGATAAAGTCTTTTGGATACATAACATTTTTCAATTTCACTTTCTATACTCACATTAACCTTTCTATGGTGGTTCATGTCACACACTAGTGTATGCATATTTTTGTAGTGTTTGATAATACTTAGTTAGAAAATTCAAGTATGTTACTATGTTTCTTACTATGAAACTTTTGATAGTATGCTAGAGGTCTTTTTCTTGTGTTTTATGAGTGCTATAGATCTGTAGGGTTCAATTTTGTTTAGCTGATCATGTTATTCAATTGACCATTGATCCTTTTTCCACCTACCCTACACCCTTTGTTGTGTGCTTTTCTTAGGATGTGGATTACACTACTTTTCACAATGGTCTTGTAATAAAGTCAAGCAACCCATATTAGTGCAATTTAGCTAGATGTGATGTTGTCATTGAAGCAGATGAGTGCATGGTTAGAAGTAAAGTCATTTTAGTGAGTGAGAATAGTTACTTTGAGAGAATAAAGTGTTTATGTAATAGTTAGGATGTAGTCATAATGATATTGACTTTGTACCGAAGGGTCTCTTACAAGTGAGATGGAACCATACGGTTTGCTTTTATTGAACTACATGGACATAAGCATAATGTGCTTTTTGAATTTATTAATTGTAGTTTTCAAAACCAATTGTACATGATATTTATGCATTTGATTACTATGTGGATTATGTTGATTGTTTTGTAAATAAAGTGAGTTTTTAACCTTAACACAATTAGTTATAAGGGATTATTTAATGTTTCTAATAAATAGATGGAGTCTCAATTTTATAAGATAAGTGATGCAAGGTGAAAATACTGATGCGGTTTTATATTAGTATTGACTTACAAATCCACGAAACATTGTCATGCAATGTTTTGGCTAATTCTTAATATGAGATGTTAGAGGTTACAACTTGGGGGTAAACTAATTTTTGACATGATATCATGACACATACTTGAGCATCCATGATTATGCATTCCATGGGAGTAATGCTCCATGGTTAATACTATACAAGATGAAAAATTTTGTTTTCATGTAACATCTAAGGAATCCAAGGGAGAAGTGCACAATAATTTTATTGATGCAATTAGGAAAACTATTTAGGTTTCTTCATTATTGTGGGTCATGTACTGCAAGAGTTAAATGATGTGACCTTGGCAATTTGAACATGTTGAAGCTAAAGCTATTAGGTACATGTAGTTTTACAACTATATACAAGACAAAAATAAAAGCATATTCAAAGGGAGCTTGGAATATTTAGAATGGATTTCCATCAATCGAATGGCTCTTCATCAATGCAATTGATTTACAATTTGTTGCTACGAATGTGCAATAACTTGTTGTAGCACAATGCATAATGATGTAATATTTTGTATATGGATATGCTATAGCACAATTAATATACTACGAAGATCAATACCCATTTACTACCATTATTTTGAAATTGCACTTACTATTTTCCTCTCCAAATCTAGCACTTACCGTGCTCATCCAGGTGGTCCATTTGTACTACCCTTGTTGTAGTTTCATATTGCATAGGAGATTAGGTATCTTCATTTAGAGAACGATTTGAACTATATTCCATAATGCATGCATGGTATCATATTAACAAAATGAATGTAAATTTAGCACAAGGATGGGAAAAGCTCCGAATGAAAAGCTCACTTTTTAATAAACCCTCCCCCCTCTTATACTACCACATGATCCTTGCATTTCTTGAAGGAATGGCCACTAAGGTGTATACATCTTTGATTGATGGTTAATACACTTTATGTGCTAAGAAGCATATGTTAAAAGAGCACTCTTTAAGCACTTTTCAAGAGTTATGATTTTCTTGGCACCCACAATGACAGAGAGAGGAAGGCCTACCAATCACAAGAACTTTGTCATTTCTAAAACAATTTAAATTAACAAACTTAAAATAACCAATATTACCAAATTTACATTTGAAAGGCCCTTTTCTTTTTCATGAACTCCAAAAGCAATGCCCATGGAGATTGCTTTTTAGTCCAACCAATAGTGCTTCTACATAATACTCAAGGTTGCCTTATTGTACATCTAGCATGGGTTTGTAGAACTAGAAAGCTTATACGCAAAATTGAACTACCTCCATAGAGTTGGAGATCAAATTCCCAGTTAGCATGCGCTTCTTTACTTTGAGCCTCACTATTAGCTTCATGTAGAGGAAGCCAAAATCTTGTATTCTCTAAATCGAGCAAGGCTTCATTGATTATAAAATCTATGGGATTATAATTGCACATGATACATGTTATTGAATCCTAAGCTAAATGTTTGAAATATTAGGGTGTACCCCACTAGGTACCAAAATCTTTTGTGAAAACTTGTTATGAAGTAGAATAATTTAAAAGCAGCTAGGCCTTTTGTTGCTAAGGCTTTGTAAAACTTTAAGTAGTGTAGACATGAGATAAGGACTTTCGCATTATTAATATTAACATTCAAATTTTTTTGTGCTTCTATTTGTAGAATAAACTTTTTAGTATGGCATGCCCTAGGTGGTTAGTTATGTGAAGTGAAATTTGTTGTATGATGTGACATGGTGCATTAAAAAGATAGTAAGTTCATCGCTAGTGTGAAATTGTTTACCAAAATGACTTTACCAATCACTAATGGATTGAACTCTTGCAACATATTCTAGAACCCTACAGTTCTGAAGAAGTATGAAAACACACAAAGCTTTTAAGAATGCCTACTTAGATGTGATAAGAGTGGACCGATGCAGTGTGAGAAACTTCCACATAGATTGTATTTCCATTGCAGCATGGGACTAAATGGGGTTTGTGAATTAATTTGGGCAAACGAAGTCCTTGTGAGTTGGTGAACATGCCATTTTTTTGGTAGGTAGGATGACTTGGACATGAGCTCATTTGCACAAGTCAAAGAAGAAGCTTAATTCTAGGTGATGTTACGGTATGCGAGGATGTAGCCAAGTCACCAAGGTGTTTTAAAAGGTCAAATGAAAGGCGGGGCCCGTGACATTCTAGAGCACGACGCGGAAGAAGAAGCTTCTTGAAATGATAAGGGTTTTAAAAGGTCAAATGAAAGGGTGGGAATGGGGGCCGGGGCACGATATGGAAAGAGCTTATAATGGAGAGGCAAGACTAGCCAGCGCCCATTTCAATCGTCATACGCATGCGCGGTAATACCATCTCTCTCTCTCTCCAGATATTATCAATATCTGATCAGTACGTATAATTGCAAGCAATTGGCCCGGTTACTGAATGGCGATGATCAGTCGATGCCACCTCCTGATCGCACTGATCCTCTTCCTCATCTTCTGCAACATCCACATCGCCATGCATATCGTCACACCAACGCTCTCTCGTTCGTTGCCTTCGGGTAACACACACACACACACACACACACTCTCTCTCTCTCTCTCTCTCTCTCTAATCGTCTGTTATAATTTGTGGCAGATGCGCAGCTGATCGGTGCCCGTGGTCTCCTGCATATCGCATCGTCCAACGTCCCTTCTACCGACCATGAACAAGTACGTTCCCAATGTCTTAATTTTGGACTCATGCATTATGCCTTGCATCTCTCCGATTTAATTATAATCATGCATACGTAATTAGCTCGACATGAGTCAGCGCCCCCTTGTGTACACTTGTGCAGGTCATGCAGCCCACCGGCGTCGCGCTTGATGAGAGAAGGAGACTGGCTGCTGAAGCACCCGCAGTTGTCGATCACCCGGATTACGTTTGTGCAGTTGCGTGCTGAATCCTTCATTGATCTTAAACCTAATATGTAACTCTGAGAATCTGCTTTCTTCGAGCCTCTAAGATTGATCAATTATTAGACCCACACTGATTGAAGACAATTTACGGATGACTAACTCTCATTGTATGTATTCTAGTGCCTTATGGCCCAAAGGTCTTTGTATAGAACGTCATGACCTAGGATTGTTACCATGCCAATCCCACCCATTTCGATTTAGATGTTCCTTCCATATAAGTTATATGTTATCATTTCAAGCTCCACTAAAGCGTGTGCCCACATGAATAAATATCATTTTAGACATCATGTTACTAATCATTGTACAAAAGATCTAAAGCCTCTTTGTAGTGAAGAAAAACGAATTGGATCGAGAGAAAAGTTAAATTTTTTCTTATTGTTACATGTGTTGGAGGGGCAAAAGGAGCTAGATCACTTTTCTACATCCACTATTTCTAATGCATTTGTACTTCTATTTTTCATTGTACTTTTTACAAACTAAAAGATAGGTCTCTCTCATCTATTAGCCTAAAAGAAGCTACTAGTCTGTAAGAGATATTAATTTCATCATGCACCATTGATGGATGTCCACCATAGCCATAGTACAAGATACAGGCCTCATACAGACATTTAAAGCAACGAAAATGTTCACAAAAAAATTTACCCCCCATCGTCGCTAAATACGTCGGTATTAGTGACGCCATAGAACTGTTGCTATTGGTGTCGCTATTTGCGTTGCTATTTGCAAATAAATGGCGATGCAAATAGCGACTGTTTGCGATGCAAACTGCGATGCTAATAGTGATGCGTGCAAACTGCGACGATTACAGAGAAAATTATTTTTATGGCACCACATGTAGCACTATGTGTTGTATTTGGGCCATACAAAAGGGTTACAGTAAGGTGTACAATGGTCGTAAAAATGAAGGCAAAGTGTACTTGAATCCACAACTAGACTAATACATAAAATAAATATAAGATCGCTTAATGAAAGTGCTCATGGAATCATGGCAAGATACAAAGGATGATAATAACATAGTGCATATAAAATGGCTACATAAATCACAAGAACTAAAAAGAAGAGGATGTGCGCTCCACGGATCCGAGCGCGAGCTATAGATTCTCGCCATTCGAAAGCTCGTCCCATCGTAAAGGAGTATCGAACAGACTCTGCAAAAAAATAAACAACTATACATTAGTCAACTATACAGTAATGCATTTTAATTAAAATTAGTAACTACGGACAAGAAAGATGTGGCACGTACTACGTCAAAATTTGGATTGCGCTTCTTCTCAATCTTTCCTGGCTTGCTTGTACTTAGTGAGCCATGTCTCCATGGAGGCATTGTGCAACATACAAAAATAATTCACTTTCTCCTCCATTGCAGTATCCATCATTTTTTCTATCCCATTTCCAACCACCACATCTCCAATCAGTCTATCATCGTCCTTCAGCGACCATAGCATATTGTTGTTTGAATCCACCGTTGGTAGCTACTGTGAAATATGCACTAATGTCTCAGAAACCAACCAACCTTCAGCCATGCTACCTTCTGGACGAGCTCGTTGTTGCATAAAGCCTTTCAGGGTTTTCATGAAGCACTCCAAGAAGAACATCCATCGCGTAAAGACATGTCCAACAATCTCCACTTTGCCTATAAGATGCACTAGGAGGTGGGTTTGTATTGTGAGCATGTTGGTGGGCAAGTACTTCTCAAAGAGACAGACCGTTTCCACTGCTCCCCGCCCTGCCGATTCAATAGAGGATGTCATGATCTCCTTCTGTGAAATCCATTGCACTAAATTTGACAACCTGTAAATCACCCCGTGTATTTCTAGAGTAAGGCATCATGCGATCGCGATCGTAGTACAAACTACCACAAATGAAGAAGCATTATGAACACCGGCTACACTCCAAATAGCAAAATACGCAGGTCACTTACAATCCATTCATAGTACAAACTTGACATTTCTTATGCCAATCATGGAATTTTAGCCCTATTAGTTGGTTGTCTTTAGAAAATGCGGATGTGAGAGAACGCATCATACCCATCAGAGTGTGGATAGACCCGATAATTTGCTTAACAATGAGTTCTTATTTAGTAGATAAAACCCAAGGAGCATGAGGTAGTTGCAAGCGACCATCAGCACTCAATTGTGGCCAAAGTGCCTCCATCTTGCCTACCTCCTTCAAATCCATTCGTGCCCTTGCAGTGTCTCTCTTTTCTATGATGTGATCCCATAGTAAGCTACCCACATTCTTGAAAATATGCACTGGATCCAACAAGTGGTTGATTTGTGAGTGGGTCCAATACAACAACTCATAGAAAACTGAGAACTCTTGCATTCCATTTGGATGCGACTCCGTGTGAACCATTTTCAACTCATACTAGCTTTGGGCGTTCATTCATGTTGGAGGTTGTCCAAGAAAACCTTCCCTCAGTTCATGACCCTCCGACAAGAAAACGGTGTGTCCTTGATATACCATCTTCTTCATGGTTTGTGACCTTTCCTTGGTGTTATCTTAAGAGCTCCATGTTTTGATGTGTAGTGAAGAAAAAACAACAAGCACTTTAACATGTTGAAAATGAAGGAAATGAAACTATTTGAAAGAAAATGAAGGATTGGAAAATAGTATGAGGCCTACAACCTTGGAAGAATACAATAAATTCTTAGCAAGAGAAATCTTTTACCTCGGGGAAGTTACTATATGTATATCCTCTAGATCACGTGCGTTCAAGGCCTATTTATAAATATATGTATCTGTGAATTTTTTCTAAATAAAACATAACCCTTTTCTATTCAATTTGTAAATAACCCCTTTATATTGCACCACCTTCTGTATGTAAAATGTACAAAAATGGTATTTAAAAAATACCTTATTTTGAACCCACGTGATGCACACATATATTCATGAGTAACTTACCCGAGTCTTTTACAAAAGATTTATCCCTCAATGGAGAAAATAGAATGCCATCCTAATGCAAGCTTTTTATGAGGAATAGTTTTCATTATCTATTCAAGCTATAGAAGCTTGTACCATTGTAGCAAATTGTTCGAAAAAAATCAAAGAAATAAAAGGATGATGTTTAACAATGGTGAATTCAGCCTTCATTGAAGATTTACCAAACAATATCAAGTGAAAGATTGTGAAGAAGCTTCAATAGTCATGATTAGTGGAAGTTTACAAAAACAAGGACGAGAAGAGTTGTAATCTCCTTGTGTGGATGCTCAACAGTAGGATACATGGGGTGCATGGTGCATTCACAACCTTCTATTCATTCAATAAGAAACTCATTGGAAGTTAGTGGATCACATATTCTTCACAACCTACACTATTGAGATCCTCGTAAGCTAGTACTATCACAATGATGTTATAATGGCCATCCTAAGGTGGATGAATTTTGAAATCTTTAAAACCAATTTCCTTCCCCTCTCCAGTGGTATGAAAGATGAATTTAGAAAGTGTGAAAAAAAAGAAGTTGAATAGGTGGTACCAATTCTCTTATGAATGAGTCAATAAAGGGGCAAGCTTTAGAACATCTCCAAAGGTATGTGAGAAGATAGAAAGCTAAAGCTAGAGCCAAAAATGAATACTAAACCAAGGTCCCATTCCTAGCAAGATACATATTGGAAATTTGAATGATCATCCTACCCACATAGTCTGATTGCTATTTTTAAAGGCATAGTATAATGAAAACCACAATCTTCATGTAGTAGAATTAGTGGTAGCATGTGTGGCCAATAATGCCAAGATTCCAGAGCGTTCACTAACAATATTCCCTACCATCTTAAGTTGCATTTCAATGGTACAAAAGATAGGCATCAAGAACTTTTGGTACATGGAATGAACTAAAGTGAGACTTGAGTCAAGTCAAGCTATTAGTTGTTGCTTGGACATTTGTGGATATTACATTTCGATTGTTTGGTGGATATCCCAACTGTTGGTTGATTGATTTTTGGGCGTGGTTAAAGAGAATAATATTGGATGCATAACATGAGCACATGGTGGATAAAAGGGCATTACCTCCCACTACATAATGGGAGGCACTTGAGGAAACCTTAGATATTGGAACCTCAAGTTCCAGTGATTTTGAAGAAGGTTCTACTAGTGAGGCACTTTACCAAGTATGTTTACATAAGCCAACATAGGCAAATGATAGGATAACCAATCAAATAATATATCTCTTGAATGAATCTAATAATCAATAGATGGTCCAACCACAATCTAGATGATGCAATTCAGAAGGGAGTCTTCCTTAGGGAACTACAACCAAGGGTCAAGAAGTTTGTGGAACTAAGAAGGCCAACCAACCTAGAAGCTACATTAGAAGGTGCCAAATTTTATTATGAAGTGGAGGCTAGAGTAGCCATGCATCAAGGAAAATGAGTCTTGCCTTCCACAATGCTAGGAGTGATGTATCAGTCCAATTCAATCCCAAGGATTGTATCCTATCCCAACCCACAAGTTCCTACAATGCTCCAATATTATGCTCCAACTCAATAGTGGTTGCAAATAGTGTCTCCAAGGTTGGCTTAATCACAAAAATAATGGTCTCAATTGGTTCCACCAATTAGTAATTAGCAACAACAATCTTCAAATCCTACCAACTAGAGTCAAAAACTAGCCAGTAAGGAAATTTGAATCATCAAAATTAGAATAGATCTCCTTTTGCATCAACCCAACTTGTTCATGTATCATTGAGACACCCCAAAAATCCCATTAGAAGTATCATAGGAGGAGAAATCCTAAAGGACTATCTATCAAATTTGATTGCCAATATTAAAAAGGAGCTGATGAATGTGATAATAGAATAGTTGCAAACCTTGAAAGTGAATACTGCTAGCATCTCTAGCACTACAAGAGTAGCCAAAAATGTCATTAGGTCAAACACATGCTTCAGAAAAGGTGCCTATGGTTGTGATGAGATGTGATCCTATGTGTTCTACACCCAAGTGTGGTGGTAAAAGTGACTACATCAACTCTTGAAGGAATTACCTATTTTACTTGTATAAGCTCCCTTGGTCTCACTCTTGGATACATCTATTGCTAGTTGACTACTCCTAACATTTGGATCATACCAACATGCTATAGTCACATGCCCATTCTTCTCACATATGTGACAAAACTTCTTCTTCTTCACTTGTCTTGTAACTCACAAATCTATTAGTTTCTCTTCTTCACTTGTGTAGTTACTCCCAAATCTATTAGTTTCTCTTATTCTTTTCCAATTTAGTTTCAAATTTCTTAGACAAGACTTTACTTTTCTTTTTGTTCTTAGATGATCCTTATCCTTCTTACTTTCAATCTCCTTACTACCCTTTTTCTTACTGTTGTACTCATCCTTTGAATCATCTAGCTTTTGCTTTGATTCTAATTTAGAGTAGTAGTCCTCATCTTCATTCTCTATTTTTTAATTTGGTTCCTCCTCATACCTTGAACTATCTTCCTTTACTTTCCTTCCTTGATCTCATCATAACCCAAGCCTTTTCTACACCCTAGCTACATCCTGCACTAAATCGTTGGAATCATCATTCTTAGGATCAATTTCTATTTTGGAAACAACACTCCCGATTCTTAGATTCAAGCATTTAATGAACTAAGAAACGGTCACTTCCAAAGAAGGTTTGTATAATTCTAGAAGCTTCTTCAAGTACTTCAAAAACTTTTGAGCATAATCTTGCACCAACATGAGATTTTGTTTAATTTTCATATATTTGGCCATAATGTCATTTAGTTTATTGTCCATCTAGAACCTTTCCAAAATCTTTGCTTAAGATAATCAAATCATCAAAATTTCCCAATCCATAACCATTGAATCAATCCATTGCCTTCCCCTTGAATGTTGCTCAAGCTCTTGCCTCTTGACATCATCATCATAAGGAGCTCCATATCCACTTGCTATCTATCTTGTCTCAAACTGTACCACATGACCATCAAGGTTTTTCTTCTTTCACCCTAAAAAATGTTCTCCTCTCACTTTAGGGTTTTGAGCCATATTGTTAAATGTTGAAATCATTTGCTTCTTCTTTTTTAACAATGGTAATGGATCAAAGGTCAGCCTTTGGTGAGAAGATCCAACTCAAGACAATAATGATGTTATTCACACAATCAAACTTTACAATCATTTTTGCACTTTAGGCAGTGGGGTTTTCATAAACAACAAAGGGTTGTAGATATGTATTTCATCATCCTTATTCCTTGTATTTTCTACTTTTGATTCCTTTGAATAAGCACTTTGATATTCATTTGCATCCTAAAACTCTTAACTACTGTCATTATTTGAATGGGGCATCCCTATCCACATGATCTCCAACATCTTACATTGATTAATCAAGGTAAAGAACAAGAATAATCATGGCAAAGCACAAATTCTATTATATCCTCTGTGTGTGTGTGTGTGTGTGTGTGTGATACAATCTTGGAACTCCCAAAAGGTAGGAGTGCGAAACATTGTTTCTAATTTCAAAAGGTAAGACTTTTTGCCAACTAACTCCTAAGCACTTAGTGTAACTATGCAAGGGGACAAAGGTGTAGCAATCCTTGGCCTAACAAATGCATAGTTGGAATAAGTACACCATAGAAGGACTCCTTGAAATGCCTACTCATACAACATCCTCAGCATCTTTAGTGAACTACCTGCCTAGCATATGATTGATGCTACCACAGGGGGTTCACTCATACTAAAGAAGACATGTCACATGCGTGCAAGGACTTCTAAAAAAACCCCTCTTTATGAAGCTTGTAAGACTAATATATCCCTCTATTTAAGCTTATAAGATATATATATGTATGACTTTTTATGTATCCCCTTTCTTAAATGTAAGTCTTCATAGAACATATACTAACTATCTTTTTAAAATTTAGAATTATCCTAAGAAATTAAAAGTATCAAAATGGTCATATCACAAAGTGATATATGTAGTGACACTTGGATTACATCGAAGTATGTGTCACAATGTTTTTGAGTGCCCGTGCTCCCTTACCACATGAGGAGAGAGACTAGGGGAATCGAACCCCTTTATACTTAAAGTGACTACAACAAGTGGACACTAGGCTTTCTTTGGAAGAAGGGGAGTTGAATCTCTCCACCAAAACCATGGGAGAGTGCCAACTCCCCCCCTCCCACACTATGATTAATTCAATAACCCTATTATGTGAGGGTTTAGGGTTTTACCCTTACTTGTCAAGGTCTCTTGTATGCCATGGAGAAACCAATCTATGGAGAGAGGTGATCAAATGCATCCCCCCCTTCTTTTTCCTCTCTATCCCCTCCTTAAATTTAAGTTCAATATAGGAAATTAAGAGGGGTCTACCTCTAATGTATATGCTTAAGTGTCCCCTTCCAAAACCCCCCCTCCCTTACACTCACATGATACCATACAATGCCTATAATGAACCCCCCGGGGATGCTACAAAATTTTATTCTTAATTCATTGCATACAAGTAACTAGATATATTAGGTTGAGGAGCTCATATTTTAGTGAACTTGAGAATAACACAAATTAGTCTTGATTTCTATTTTTGTGCCCAAATCATTGTGTTTAATTTTAAGTATTTCTTCTAAGAATGTTGAACTTAATGTTCTAGGTACCATTGCCTATTAGCACTCTTATCATCCTTCTCAAAATAGTTAGGACAAATAAGCTCCAATGCACCTTCTTCCAAAAGAAGATTGAATACTTATGGTTTTCTTGTTTTGGAAGAAGTGATAGTTATTGATTCAATTAAGGTCAAGGATGTGTGGAATTGCCACCAACTAGAATTGTTAAGGAAATTTGAATATGCATTTTTCTTAGAAGATGTCATTGAATATCCATTAAAGACTATGCCTTGTTAGTAATTGATCTTCTCAAGAAATAAGTCCAAATAAATTGGACTAATAGGAAACACGAAAGCTTTGACAAGCTAAAGGAATTCCTTACCCACTACTCCCATATTAAGGCTACCAAATCTCACCAAGGAGTCTAAGGTTATCATAGATGCTAATATCCTTGCAATTGGATGCATTTTGACTCAAGAAGAACATCCCTTAGAATGTTACTTACATAAGCTCAAACCTTGCTAGAGAAATTATGCTACCTAAAATGTTGAGCTTTTGAAATTAATCCACACTTTGAACTATGGTGTCATTACTTGCTTGTAGGAAGTTTACATTGGTGAGAGATCACAAGAGACTAAAACAAACATTCACCAAATATAACCTCAATGTTGATAGACATATTAAGAGAATTTGATTTTGAAATCAAGCATTGTCTAGGTTGGATAGAAAAGTTTTCTTAAAATCCTTGATATGTGAATACTTTGATGCACAAATCCCTTGCAATTTTAATTTCTGTGCCCGTCAATTCTATTTTGAAAGTAGTTCCCCCATTAAACTCATAAGTATCTAGATTATTTTTATCTAAAGGAGCTTGTCTTCAACAAGGATAAGAACACCAATTACATAGTAAAGTTTAAAGACCATCATCTTGAGGGATTGTACTTATATTATTAGAATAGGTCATGTATTCCTTAAAGTATTTGCATATAAAGGAGTTTGTCTTGAACAAGGATAAGAACACCAAGTACATAGTAAAGTTTAAAGACCATCATCTTGAGGGAGAGTACTTGTATTATTAGAATAGGTTATGTATTCCTTAGATTTAGGATCTCAAGAAGAAGATCTTGTGGGATGTGCACGATAGTCCTACAACTAAGCACACAAGGTATGCCAAGACTCCAAATAGTATAATAAGAAACTATTTTGGTTCAACATGAAGGCCAACATGCTTAGATGTATAACTAAGTGTCCAAGCTATCAAAGGGTCAAACCAAAACAATGGGTCAAGTTACTTGGGAAGTTATGTCCTCTTAATATTCCATAGATAAAGTGGAAATCCATTAGCATGGATTTTGTTATTTGGCCTCCCTATTGTACAACGAGGTAATGCCTCCACCCTAGTCACTATGGTATGCTCACCTTGTTGCTCAATTTGTTCTAATGAGAAGACCATCCAAAGCTTGTGACATAGGAAGAAAGTTTATCAAGTGGATCTTATAAAGTACATGGTCTACCCAAAAGGATAGTTAGTGAAAAGTATCCTCTCTTTACTTCAAATTATTGGAGCTATCTCTTGTAGGCCATTGGGCGTCCATTGGGATACAACTATGTCTCAATATATCTTATCACCCCATGGCCAAAATAAAAGCCTAAATCGAGTCATGGAAGATATCCTTAGGTCTTATTATAGCTATGATCCTAGTGGGTAGATTAGATACCTCGTATTGGTGGAATTTACCTACAATGCATCAGAGCATTGTAAATGACTTCCTTCTATGATTTGTATGGATTGGAATGCCAATTAGCATTATATTTCCTGGAACCTACTCTTAAGATTGAGACCTCCAAAAATATGCTTGAGGATATGGAAGAGAAAGTTAGACCTATTAGGCATGACATCAATGCTTTTGAAGACAAAAAAAAGTCTTATCCAGATCTAAAGAGATTGAAACATACCTTCAATGTAAGGCAACATGGTTTTCTTGAGGGTCTACCCTAACAAGAGTTTTTTGCTACTAGGAAAGTTCAAGAAGTTGAGCCAAAGGTATTGCATATCTCATCAAAATTCCAAGAGCCTAGGAAAGCATGCCCATTGAGCCCCCAATTGCTTGACATGTGGTCCATTTCTCACTTATCAGTTTATTAACAACACAACCATGCCTTAACTTGGCATCAAAATCCGCAATGGCTCTTTTGCCATACTTGGTTATAAAAATCTACTAAATTTTAGGAAACTCTTGAAGATATTGACATCTTGGTGACAAGCTCCCATCTCATCTTAATTCCCATTATGTATTCCATGTTAGCTTACTCAAACCTTACATACCCAACCTTGAGCATACAATGGATGATATTGTAGTGCCTACATAAGGTATCCTACGACTGCAACCAAAAATATCATTGATGCTAGGGAAAAGCCATTAAGGAATATAAATCTCAAGGAATCCTTAGTTCAATGGAAGGATTTCCTAAAGTGGATGCAACCTAGATTGATGAACATACTCTCCTCAAAGACTATCCTAACTTTTTTTCAAGATGATGATATATTAATTCCTATGATTTGAGTAGAGGATGTAATGTATTCAACTTCCTGATCATAAAGAATTGTCTTCAAATTCCAAATTTTTGGGTTTATATTAGTACCTTAATTATTCTCGAACAATTTTATTATTGAAATCCATACCTTTTGAGGCAAAGAACTCTCAACTTTTGAAGCCATGGTGAATCAACAATCAATCTCACGGGAACTAACCCTTTAAAAAAAAAAGAATAAGTTTAAAGGCTTGAAGCCTTAGTTTGTTAGAAGCATCAAGTGAGAAAATAGTATGTCATGGAAATACATGATGCATTGTTAAGAACATGAGAAAATGGTGTCGCCCTAGTAGCTAAGCAAGTTTCCTAGTTATCTAGAATAATAATAATAAAAGAAAATAAAAATGTTTGAATCTTAAAGGCTTCAAGCCTTCGAAAAGAGTGTAGAGAAGGAAGTTGGGTCACCATGAAAGAAATTGGATGCCACCATAACATGGGTTGTCACTATTTTTGCTTTCTTTTGCTTTCTCCCTCTACCTCCTTTTGACAATCTTCTAAGCATGCAAATCTATTTTCCTCTCTCTCTCTCTCTCTCTCTCTCTCTCTCTCTCTCTCTCTCTCTCTCTCTCTCTCTCTCTCTCTCTCTCTCCCCACCTCATAAATCCCCTATCATGTGGGCCACCTTTAAGCTTACAATCATCCTCTTTCTCTAGGAAAGAGTCCCACTCTTTTGTCAAAGTGGCAACTTTAGTCTTTTTCTTACCTTGTGAATGCCACCCAAGTCCTACAGTGGATCTCTCTCACCATACCACATATCAACATGCCTTGGATTAGTCCTTTTTTTTAAAACTCAAGTTCCCCTAAATACATATATACTTACATTATCATCATCCCATGAGTACCTTGCATGACAAATCAATCACATGAGCTAATATAAACCACTCTTTTCATTTCAAAACCAATAAAGTGAGATGGAAGGATGCATGCCTATCATAATGTGGTGCCCTTAAGGCAACTTACTATACTAGACAACTTAAATTTGGAAGAGAGAGAGAGAGAGAGAGAGAGAGAGAGAGAGAGAGAGAGAGAGAGAGAGAGAGAGAGAGAGAGAGAGAGAGAGAGAGAGAGAGAGAGAGAGAGAGAGAGAGAGAGAGAGAGAGAGAGAGAGAGAGAGAGAGAGAGAGAGAGAGAGAGAGCATCTAACCAAACTATCAAGACCATCCCCACCCTTAATCATCCATATGATCTCCAAAGAAAGGTTGGATTCTACATTTGTGAACACATGATTAGGGGTTTGTGGCTTTGATTATAGGTTGTGGAGCTTAAGCTTGTCAAGAGCCCCTAAATAACAACAAAGGGTTTCATGCCAACATAGACTTTCATGTCCATGATGGCCTCAAGAGGACACCTCAACACTATTGATCTATCTTCAAGGGTAATGATACATTCTCAAATCCTCCAATTACTAAGGGAAATCAAATGCACTATAAAATCTAAAAGAACATATATTAAGGAAGATACCCAAGGGTTTTGACCTTAGGACTAGGCCTTAAAGGCTTAGATTAAATTTGTTAGTTCTAACAAACTAACTCCTTACTACCAAAAGATAAATAAGGGCTTTAACTTAATAAAGTATCGTTACTATAGATCAATAAAAAGAATCATTAGAAACCTTTGATGTATTTGTATATTATCTAGATATGTTAAGAGTTTGAGCCCTTAGTACGACCCACCAAATTTGACCCAATAGTACCTAAACCTCTAGCCTGGGGGTGCGCGTAAGATACCATGTGAGTAGAAAAGAAATGGTATTTTTAAAATTAAAATTTACAATATTATATCTATAGAAGGGGTTTTTAAATGAAAATTTGGAAAAAAATTGTAAGTTTAGTAAAGTAAAAGGGGTCATTTTATGGCCTTATAGCATGCAAAGAAAGGGTATTTCTTGATACCCCTCGAACACACATTATATAGATGATTTGTTATAGGTGCACCCCCCAAGCCTTAGACCCTTAGAGCCTTCAAAGAGACACTCATTATTTCCCCCGTGATAAATTGGAGACTATTTTACCACATGAACATATAGATTAGAGACATTTTCTCTCATTGCTTACAAAACCTTAGTAATGGTATTCCATTAAAAAAAATAGGTTCAAATATGTCCTTTTTGAAACCTTATTCACATTGGTTAATAATCCTTGAGTTATTAATGCAACTTTAGAAAAAGAGATTTCTCAATATCCTTTTTGAGACAAAGATATAGATTGATTATTAAGTATTATGAACCACTATCTTCTTCCAAGTATAGCTTGGAATTTTCTTTGAATGAATCTTTTCAAGGATATGGTGGGACTCGATTGTCATGTTTTGGAGTGAAATTTTTTATTGATTAACCAATTTGACAAGATTGATTTTGGCAACATGCCTATCCAAGGTTCTTTTCTCACCAAGAGCCAAAATAAGTGCCTAAAGTGCTAATTCGCACCAAACTTGAGAGATCTCCATGGAGGAGGGCTTGCTCATATGGTTGCATGGGAACTAGTGAGTCTCTAGCCATGTGATAATCCCAATGCTTAGTCCTATGATGGGGGAGAAGAAATCTTGGTGAGCCTAACGCCTTGTGCATCAAAAGGTTTGATTAAAAAATTTTAGGGCAAGGTGGAACCCAAGAAGGTTGGCCTTTCACCTCTATAATGAAGATGATTGGATTGAATAGCTTACAATTGAGACCTACTGAAACCCATACGAGATTTGCTAAGGGATCTCTACTAGGGGATCTCCCAAATATTAGGTCTCTAGCTAAGTATATAGACTGGTTGAATAAAAGTGATAAAGAATGGTATGGACATAAAGACTTTACCACCTATCATATGATAATCCAAAATAATGGCAAGATCATGCGAAGCCAATGCTCAAGAAGATGCATGTTTGTCTACATATTGACTCCCCATGAAGGCAATAGGTTCGTTGATGCCATAGAGTGAAATTGTACAAATTAAATTAGAGATACATTGTTCAATATTAGTTGTATAGCTCATTTAGGTAGGGTACCAATTTGTAAATCAGGAATAGTCATATATTGCGTAAGTCAATTAAGATATTGACAGTTAGTAATTTTGACTATTTTGAGACATGAATCTCAAAAATTTCTTGGATATAGATGTAAAAATTCTAATTCTCTTACTTTATTTCTTCCTTATTAAAGAAAAAAAAAGAACAAATGGACTAAATGCATTGAATAGAATGAGTAGGCACAAATTACTTTCCATAAAAGAAATTGTTTCTAAAGAGATAATTTGCAATTTTTTGAGTCCATGTGCTTAAAGGAAGTTCTAAAAAACCCTACTTAACATGTTACTTAAGGGAGAAATTTTGATATTATCACACAATTTGGTAGCATCAACTATTTAAAAATGCAAAATTGATTTAAGTGTGAGAGTGTAAAGTGGATGAACCTTACCCTCAGATGCATTCTATGGTTGAGTGCTCTTGGTTAGCTAGGTGGCTTTTCAATGATAAGCATTAAATTAGAAATTATGATTAGATATTAGAACCTTAGAAAAACTTGTTCTAGGGATATTACAATAATGATTCATGAGAGTGTCGAAGTTGTTTCCACATTCCATGAACCTAATGTGACTTATTCACATTTGACATTAGCACCTCAATTTCACATTAATTCATGTAGAAATTATATAATGTAGCAGATAGAATCTAAGTAAGGAGTAGAGAATACACATCAAATATGATAAGAATAGAAATTGGTTTAATCTCAAACAAATTAGTACAAGTCCACTCGCATGCTTCCACTGTGAAGCTTAGATGGCAATCCAAACAGATGATAGGCAAAGAGCTTAAGGTAGCTAGAAGAACTTAACTCAGTGAAAGATAGATTGATGATAAACTTGGAGGGTTCTTCCTTTTATAGCCTAGGAAGGTAGTCTAATTAGCCTATCCAACCATATCATGAACCTTTTTTAGTCGGCTAGGAAATATTTCCTTTACCATTGGGCTGAGGGTGTTGCACAGCCTCCAGACCCCATCAGGGGGGCCATCTCTCATGCCTTGCAACTTGATGCATTGTGCCTCGAGTTACTACCAACATAACTACTCTATTTAACCCAATTGCTAGATCCACAAAGGTCACTTTTTTGCACTCCGATCACATAGACCACATTTGACATACAAGTTAGGATCCAAACAATATCTGTGCCTACACATGGCTTCTTCTCATAATGGGGGCCTTATAACTCAGAGAACCATGGATCATTGGTGGCATCTTAAGAGGGTAGGGCATTGAGCATATCTAATACCTCTCCTCAATGGCCACACGTAGGTGAACTACATCCTCAACTCAACACTATGTCTCTAAAGATGAACTCAAAGAAAATCCTTCATAAGAGCTTTGGTGAAGATATATGCTCCATTCTCCTCCATTGGACAATGGAAAATCTCTACTATCCCATCCTTGATCAAGTCATGCACATAGTGATACTTGATCTCAATGTGTTTGGGTACGTGTATGAAAAACTCAATTTTTGGCAATGGCAATGTTACTTTGATTGTCACATCTTAGCATTCTTGGATATTCATATTGTACTCCCATATGCCATAGGATTGTCCTTAACCATACTACTTCATATGTAGCAAAACAAGCTGCCTTGTACTTTGCTTAAATAGAAGACAATGCCACAATAAGAAACAATATCCAAAAATTGATTCCCTAGCATCACTGTCACCTGCCCAATCTGAGTCATAGTTCCTTATAAGAGTATTTTTGAAATTGTATGTGATACCATAGCCAAGAGTTTCCTTCAAGTATCTGAGTAGCTGTATCCTAGCTTTACAACGACTTTCTCATGGTTTGTTTGAGAACTTGCTCAAAACACCAACAATAAAATTGATATGTGGCTTAGTGTTCTACAAGTAGATGAGGTTACCCCAACCAACATCTTGTACCTCCCAATGTCTGCTAGTACTAATGTATTCTCGATGAATAACTTCACATTGACCTCCATAGGTATAACTATCTCCTTACACTCAATGATGCGACGTGCAGGGCTCGCCCATATATTCGTAGATTTTTATTTTCACACTACAAAAACATAGCCCTCTCTTTGATGCCATCAAGGGTGTCATCGAAGACACTACAAGAAAACATCCTCCATTTATCATCGATGATGTCATCGAAAATGCTAAAAATGCAAGTGTTCTCTCTTTTACCCCTCCCATCCCTTACTATATAAATAGGGGTAGAGCATCATGTCAAAACAAATGATGTGACCCGTGCAAAAGTCTCTCTGCTGTTGATGCGACAAAGCTCTGCTACAATTAGCAGAGTCTCTCTCTCTCTCTCTCTCTCTCTCTCTCCACACCTACGTGGAAGCACTACTCAAAATCCATCAAGCTTCTTCGATGGCTCCCAAGAGACGTCGAGATGTTGAGTGAGGTCATGCTCGAAGATCTCCCCAACATGAGGAAATAGTCATTGCTGAGGGAACTCAACACAATGCTAAAGTGCAAGCGGAAGTTACCCCCGAATCCATTCAACGTGAAGGACTGGTTATTCCACAACAAACTGAGGTTGCGGTGATACCTCGTAATCATGATGGAATAGAGATAATCAAGTTCCTAATTTTTCTACTTTATGTTATTGCTTTTCTTTTTGCAGCTTACTATGAAATGAGGGATAAGTTAGAACAGCTCATAAGATAAGTTTGTTAGAACGTACTTAAACTTACAAAAACATGTTAGTATTATCAATTACTTTTTAGGAAAGAACACGAGAATTGATGAGGGGGATAGATTCTATGCATTGATTACATGGACAAGTGTGTTCAAATTATTTTATGGTTATGACTGCTTTTGGATTTGTGAATGATGAATTATGTCTCTTATGCTTCCAGGCTTGTATCAACAGGACGAGTTGTGGAATGTGGTGGTTTGGGACATTGGGGTTCCCAACCCAATGCTCCCTAACACTCTGCGAAGTGTGGAAAAACTCAAATGCGGGTGGGGTCCTATGCTCCTGAGGGAGATAGGTGTTTTTGGAAAAAACTCACTTGCGGGTGGGGGTCCTATTCTCTTGAGGGAGATAGGTGTTTTTGGTTTTTGATCACTCGAGCACCTGAGAGGGCAAAGGGCTGAGAGGTAAGTGCCTTGTTATGTAAGATGGCTCTTGAGGCTCAGGGAAGTGTAGAGGGGCTCTAAGCCAATAAATTCCTTGTTGATCGCAAACGGAGTGTGATCCCCAATCCTGTGGGATTGGAAAGTCCTTTATGGTGTCTTTCTACAGAAAGACTGTTTTGTACCACTCTGCGGAGTGATAGTTCTATTTATGAAGTATCTGATTTTTGAATTGTTTGTTATGTGCTAAAGATTTAGTTTAACGAACCCAATTTAATGGAGTAATAAAAGGAAACTGATTTTATATGTCCAAACAGCATGGTAGTATGCTTTATTTATTAGAAAACTAAGCAAACCCAAATCGAGGAAAGTGGGAGGCTTGGATCCTGACGATTGGAATGCCTATGGCTGGGTGGACCCAATAAGTTGGGTAACTTTCCAACACTAGATAGAGCTGATTGAATCGTGACCCTCCCAATATCAGTAGGATTAGTTACTAGGTTTAACACTGTTTTAGGGGACTAGAGCAAGATTTTACCTTATGGGTAGGGGGATCGAGTTACACTCTCCCCTAGCCATCTCTCACTCTCTTTGAACCAAGTGTGGTGTTACCCTCACTCCTTTCTTTGATTGATTACAAAGTGGTCTTTCTTAGGTGGGAGTTAGATTGCTGATAGGGGTGACTTGTCAACGCTTCCCCTATGAAGTAGAATCGAGATTCCCATGTTTGACTAAGTCCTAGGTGTCCCATGGGGAGACCTAGGACTCCCATGGGGAGACTGGATGGTGACATGCATGGATATGAATTTCGATCAACTACTAAGAGGACTCTGTCGGGTTTGTTGGAGGAGGCACCTCACACTATATAGATGATAGTATCAAGTTCCATCTTCAAAAAAAGGATTAAGATTTAGCCACATACTCAAATCTTTATTTCTAATTTGAGAGTTGAACTTGGAGATTCCCAAAATCTCTAATATAGTGAAAAAGCATGCAATGCATCCAAGTGGTGTTGCAAGCCCTCTCGTGAGTCAAAGATAAGTATAGTATCATTTGCATAAAGTAGTATCAATATCAATATGCCGGCTAAGTTAGCTTATGTCCCTAGGAAGAGAGAGAGTGTGGGGGTGGTCTTTTCTTCTTTTTGCTCATTCCCCCATGTGCAATGGAAAGGATTTTCTATGACACTCCTTTTTTGGTACCACCAACACATGCTATCAACCCAAAGGTTTTGATAATAACATATTTGTTGCTAGGTTTGTGTTTCTTCTCATTATATCTCACTAGGCTAAGAGATATATATTTATTTTACATATTTTGGTGTAGATGCTACCAAGATTGTCTACTTCTAGTCCATATATGATCGACTCGAACCCCATATTTGAGCTCTATACAGGAGGGCATGAGTGTCTAACGTTTCAAAAAACCATATTTTGGTGCAAAGCCCTTGAAATTATACATGAACACTGACTCTCAAGGCCCCCAAGTTCTACATAACCTCTTGGCAATCAGTCTTTAGTTGCATGCCTTAGTGAAAATATCGGGCCAAAAAGCATGGCTCCCAAGTATACATACTCCCTTACATGCTCCACTATATCCTCGCAAAATGTGAACTAATATATAGATTGGGTTGCTCATGCTACAATTGTATTGAATACCATCACTTTGGTTTTCCCAAGGTTCATTGTGACATCCCTATTCCTACAAAAGTGTGCAATTCATCTAAGTGGTGTTACAAGCCCTCTAGTGAGTTAGAGATAAGTATAATATAATTTGCATAAGGTAGTATTGATATCAATACTCCAGCTAAGTTAGCAATTAGAGAGAGAGAG
This sequence comes from Lygodium microphyllum, assembly GCF_053477565.2. NCBI lineage: Eukaryota > Viridiplantae > Streptophyta > Polypodiopsida > Schizaeales > Lygodiaceae > Lygodium > Lygodium microphyllum. Next base: position 67,298,795 of record NC_141162.1, read on the forward strand.
AGAGAGAGAATGTGTATGTGGGTTTATGAAAGGGAGGTGGTGGGGCTCATCATCATCAAAAGACCTCCAAAAGACATCCCTCATAATAATCCAAAGTCATGGTTTTTTCTTCATTTTTCTCATTCCCCAGTGTGCAATGGGAAGAGTTGTCCATGACACTCCTTTTTGGTACCACCAACACATGCTATTATTCCAAAGGTTTTGTTCATAGCATCTTTCTTGTTAGGTTTGTGTTTGTTCTCCTTATATCTCACTAGGCTAAGAGAGATATTTATTTTGCATATTTTGGTGTAGGCGCTACCAACCATGTCTACTTGAGGTCTACTTCTAATCCTCTTACATAGTTTCTTAACCAAAGCCAACAAAAGAAAAGATCCTAAGATGACATGCATAACCAAATATAGTAACCATCATATGAAAGACAATGAAGAATAAGGCACCAAAGTCTTAGATGAAACATAAGTATTTGATATCTTGCATGCAATAACCAAAGTGACGAGTTCACTAAGTACTGAATCTTTATTAGCCTCAATCATGATATTCAGGTTTTCTACAATCATTGGTAGTTGGCTCATCCTACAAAGTAACCACCTAGTAAACCAGTTGTGAATCACCACTAATCACATGACTTGATTGAACACTTTGCTATTCTTTACTCCGAGAAGTAGCTTCTTTAAAGACGAGCTTTATATATTCTTACACCATCATCAATAATAGGACCAAGCACAAATCCTTCTTTCTACACATCCATATCAACTTATTGAATTACCTTAGTTTGGACTACCACATCATTAACATTTTTCTTTCCTACATATCCTTCATAACATATTCTTCCTTTGTTCAATTAAATCATGTTTCAATGTACTGTTCAAAGTATTTTATTGTAATTTTTATTTTGAGATACACTCAGGACTTGCTCTTCTTTTAATATTTTGGCAGGCTTCTCTAGCTGCCTCACACTAGCAAGGACTCTTAGGATAACTGCCTAGCAAGCAGGCATGACATGGTCACAAGGACTACCCTCTAGCACATATCTTTATCACCTGACAATGTCCTGATAAGAGGTAGACAACTACTCAAATCTTCCCCAGATGTACTTGACCAAACCTTAGGACTTCATGCCTTGATTGTTGATCCCCAACAACTGAGAAGAAATTTACCCCTACATACACATATAACATTATTTGCTCAAGGGAAAAACTTAGAAAGGGGATGAAACCATCTCGAATGGCCACAAGAAGCTCCTCTGCATAGCAAAGGCTCCCTCTAGTGACTTAGTCAACCTGTGTGGTGCAATCACTGAAATAGAACTAAAACAGAAATTTACCCCTACATACACATATAGCATTATCTACTTAAGGGAAAAACTTAGAAAGGGGATGAAACCATCTCAAATGGCCACAAGAAGCTCCTCTGCATAGCAAAGGCTCCCTCTAGTGACTTCATCAACTTGTATGGTGCAATCACTAAAACAGAAAGCTAGTAAATGCACCTACAACAAATAGACATATGGCCCACTTGGCCTAAAGAAATATCACAGTTCACAGCTAACAAAACTGGCCCTCATGGCCTAAAGAAATAAAACATTTAAACTCAAGAAAAAACAGCCCTAAATCAAGCATTAAAACCCTAAAAAGAACTGACCCTCTTGGCCTAATGGAATCAAATATACAACAAGATGCTCCATTCTAAGGAGGAAATAGGGCTCATGTCCTAAACTAAATGCATTAGATTGTGACCCATACCTCTTGCATAAATAGGAAGAGGTGTACACATAAGGTGTTTTCTTACCAACCTATGGGTCCATGATAACAAAGGAAAATGGGTCTGAGCCACTCTTTGCATCACCCATACTAACCATCACCTGTCATGTAGGGCATATTTTGATAAAAGCCCCCATAATCGACTAGGTCCTATCTCATCATTAATAGAGATATCCAAACTAGAACCATAGTTGAAGAAAATGTCTTCTTCATAAGAAAATTTTGCTAACAAGTCCGCAAACTGATTCCAATAATGTGGAACCAGCTGAAGAATGGCTCTCTCAAACCCGTCGACCATGGTCATAGCAGTGTGATAATACATAGAAAGAATGGGATTTCATACTGCGTAAGTCCCACTTAGTTGGTTCAATACCAATTGGGAATCCCCCTTTACTAACAACTAATGGATATTTCCCTTCTTACCAATATTGAGGCCCATGATTAAAGCTTTGTATTCCGCCATGTTATTGGTAAATCCATCCCCGAGATAAAATACTAATTTCATCACGACTCTACGTCAAGAATCTCTAATAACTGCCCCTATAATCCCTTTCTTGTTGGGACCCCTGGACACTCCATCAAAGTACAATGTGTACGTCCACAATGGGTTCACATAGCCAGCCATCATCACCTCTACTCGTAATTATGATAGTCAAAATTTAGCATATTCAAAGGATGTACTAAAGGCTCCATCCCAACTTCTTCATTGAATATAATATGGATGCTTGTCAAAATTCGTAAGCAGTGATGAAAAAATACTTTGATTTCCCAGAAAAATGATATATCCTCTTGCTCAGTCACTTTATATCCTTTACTCCACCAAAAAAGCTTTCCATGATGATATCGCCACAGTGCCACATAGAGTTTCTTATCCTAGTATTGCTTCTTTTCAAACACTATTTTCAATAAAATACCCACAAGCTACTTGTAAGTACTTTCAACTTGCCCATTCACCTGTGGGTTATAAGGAGTTATCTTATTGTGCTTAATTTTCCATACGTCAATCAGGCTTTTAATCACCTTGTTTAGGAAATGGGTTCCACGGTTCGATACCAATTCTTTTGGCGGACCACATCAGCTTATAATCTGATCTAGTAGAAAACTAGCAATCTCCTTTGCGTCGTCCTTCCTCGTCGCTCATTCTTTTGATGCCACTTTGTAAAATAGTTATTTGCCACTATGATATATCTCTTCTGTGTAGAAGAAGATGGGATAATAGGACCCACAAAGTCAATGCCCCACGTCTCGAATGGAAGTATAGCCATAATCGGTGTAAGTGGTCGCTTCCTATTATCCCTAGTATCATGTTGTTGACAAGTATTGCATCTCTTAACATACTTGAATGCATCTTGGAAAATGGATGGCCACCAATATCTGGCTCTTAAAACTTTTTGGACAGCAATAAAATGCCCTCCACAAGTGGAGTCATGGCACTCTTCCAAAATGAATGGATCCTTGTTAGGCATCACACGTCAACGATAGATATCATCAACCCCCTTCCGATATAGTGTTCTTGCGATCAAAGAAAATTTTAAAGCATGTCATCTAATTTTTCTCTTTTCTAATTTTGATAAACCGGCTTTAGTCTCTCCTGTTGATAGGTAATGCGTGATATCAGCATATGATAACCCAAAATTTATGCAAGAAAAAGGCACAAAATGTGGTCTACATCGGCAAAAAGAAAATTCAAGCAACTATCATTGATAATATTCTTTGTAATTTGCCATGGTATTTTAGTGGGTCCGTATTGTAAAGCCATGAGCATGAGAAGTAGTGTGTGTGTTTGCAAAAGTTGAAAGGTTTTAATGTTTCAATGTTCATAGACCTCCTTTCTAAGGTCTAAGAATGCTCGTGTAAAACAAACCCTTAAAGGAATATGAAAAGGTGGAAATGAAGAGCCATGCAATTTGTGGAAAAAGGTGGTTTGGGGAGTTACAACTTCTCTTCCTCTCCTTTATCTAGCTACTTGCATGTATCTTATTTTCTCTCTTGCATTAGCACAACTCCTGCTCTCTTTCCTTTCTTGTGCTTTCTTGCTTTATCTCTTCCATGGAAGAAGGAGAGAGTGAGGATGAAGATGATGGCCATATTTCTCGTGTGCCAGATTCTTGTGTGTGTGAGCATGGTTTCTTGTTGAGAGGAAGGGTGTTTCTTGTAGGTTTTTAAGGGCACGGGCATTGTAGATGCCACCATGAGGCCTGCTCTCTTGGTAGACTAGGTGTTGTCCTTGGGCTGTTCATTTTGGCGATCTTACCAGGGGGCTACTCATGGATGCTCTCGAGCTTCTTTGCAAGAAGAAAATGAGGAAAATGTATTGCAACCTGTTGTGTGGAGAGAGACTAGAAGTTGAAGGCTTGATGTGGCAACTGCTCTCACTTGTGATAAGCAAACAGAGGAGGAGGGGCCGTGTCTTGGAACGGTGAGGTATGCAAGTGTCCATGCTCATTTGGGCCGCACAAGCAGCGAGAGGGATGATCTCGAGTCACTTGCATATACTTTAATTTTTTTGCTTCGAGGTCGGCTTCCATGGCAGGGTTTTTAGGGCACACTTGGATATTATCTGCAAGAAGCATCTACAAACCCAGGCTTCTTGTGATTTTGTTTTGCTCATGTTTGCTGCCATTATCCATATGAGGCCAACAAGTGTATAAATGCGAGGAGTGTCGAATACACGATCCTCATCCTGAGAGAGAGAGAGAGAGAGCAGTTTGAACCCAAGGCAGAATCAGAAGACTCAAGAGGCCGTCCAAGCACAGAGATAGAAGCAGGCAGGATGGCCCCCATGGTTCACAGCTTCATCCACACAGCCATTGCCTCTCGCACCACTGAAGAGGATGAGACTGCTATCGCAAATACCAATAATGCCCCTACCAATGAGAATAATAAAGGTGGAATCACCGCCATTGCCATCCTCTCCATCATAGCATCCCTTGCCCTCTCTACGCTGCTTGTCGCCCTTTTGTATTACCTCCATATGCGCCGCAAGGTGAAGAAGAAATGCTCACCAAATCAGGGAGTTCAGAAAGAATCTTTTTCACATTGGGTTCCAAAACCTGGACTTGTGGAAGCACCAGCGAACGAAAAGAGACAGATAGACAGACAGAGACAGAGAAAGAGAGAGTCAGAGGGAGAGAGAGAGAGAGAGTAACCTCCCAATCCACTTCTCTCTTCCTATCTTCTTCCTCTCATCCCCCATATCCCACATAGACAACAATAGCCACAACTTTCTCATATCTCTCATCCCTTACAATGAAGAAAAAACAACAAATCTGTTTTGAGCTTGTTCACATGCTCTTCTCAACTAAGAGCCTTACTCCCTCACACAAGCATCATACTAGAATAGTTATTTTCCTTTTATAAATAAAACCACTCTCCTTTCCTTTTGTACCAAAAACACACAAATACATCAACCTGGTGGAGCTCTTCATTGACAAATCTTTTGTGAGGGTGCACTTAAAGGAAGATTCTTTTGAGGGTTAAAGTTCCATGGTACTTTCCATGGATCGGTCTACAATGTGTTTCAAGATGAAGGTGGTTCTCTTTCCTAATTCTTTGTTAAAGATTGTGGATAGATTTGTGTCCTTTTGGAGGGTGTTTTGCCTTGTGTGAAAGTGGAAGGTTTTACAAATGTTGGTGTGAAGAAAAAGTTAGAGATGAGATTTGAAGTGGAAGTGTGAAGAAGTATGGTGTTTTTGGATGGGTACCGATTGAGGTGGTCCAATTTCAATGTGAAGTGAAGTAAAGAGATGCAAATTCTTCATCAACATAAGGTGCTTATTCTAAGGCAAAGTGTCTTTCCAAAGTGTTTGTGAGGATGCTCACAAGATTGGAAGAGGAGGAACGATAACCCAAAATTTATGCAAGAAAAAGGCACAAAATGTGGTCTACATCGGCAAAAAGAAAATTCAAGCAGCTATCATTGATAATATTCTTTGTAATTTGCCATGGTATTTTAGTGGGTCCGTATTGTAAAGCCATGAGCATGAGAAGTAGTGTGTGTGTTTGCAAAAGAAGATAACCATCGCCTCTGAGGTCCTGGTAGGTTGTAGGGATTTCCTTGGCGGGTGCCCTGCGTCCGATGCCTTGCATCTCTTTGGGGTGGGACCTTTTGGGAAGGAGAATAAATATATATACTCTTTTGATTTAAAAAAAAAAATCCAAAAATAAAACAAAGAAAAGTTATTCTAAAAAATCAGGAAAGTTTGGAGTTAGGGACCATTTACTGGTTGTTCTAGTAGACCATGGAGGGTTAGCAGTTAAACCATAGGAGTCCTATTTGGTATTGTAGTATTGGATTGCCTTGTTTGGGTTCTTTGATAGGCATGGACCTTATCAGTGACGCTATTTCAGAAGCAATATTTCTAGTAGGATAGTAGTGTGGCAATTTATTGCCTAGAGGGATTATTGTTGTTTAGCGGCTCTAGACAGCTTCTTAGTTGGTATATTCTATGCAATGGATGACGCTCTGTTATGCACTTTAGTGGGCAGAGTGAGTAAGTGGAATGTTAGTTTGCACTAGTTTTTACATAATTTCCTTGACATGTTTGTATTGTTTGCGTTTTACTATGACAACAATCAGTATTTTTCTACCTTTGCAGTGTCTACTAGTTGTCCATGTGTGGTTTTGCAGATTTTGTAGCTGTGCTCGCGAGGACGCTTTGCAATTAGGTGCGGGAGAGTATATTTTTTCTTGAAGTTGCGTAGCAGTGTTCGTGATGCTGAATGTTCGTGATGAAGATGTGCTCGTGAGGACACTTCGCAATTAAGTGGGGGAGAAATGACAACACCTAGAAACAATGCCTAGTATTGCAAAACTTTTTAGCAATATTCTATACAATTGACACATTGTTACCAAATTTTCACATTAATTTAATGCAGATGCGATTGTAATTTTGTCTTTGGAGGACGTGTCTCTGTAGTCCGACAAGTGGAAAATCCTAGTTCAAAGGATTTTTGTGCTAGAGGGTGGACTTAGGAAAATACCAAATAGAATTCGATAGTTTTATCTAATCAGAAGGGATTATTTTTTATTAATGGAACCATGAGTATTTGAGTTAATATGAGCAAGGAGGGGAAACATTTTGAAAATGGCAACCTCATAGGCAAAAATGCAAGAGAGGTTAGTCGTATAATGAAGGTGGAAAAGTAGCTAACATTTTAGCTTAACAAAAAAATATTATGTAAGAGAGGATGCTAGTTGAAAGAGAAGGGGGGGTGTTCTTCTATGTGTTATGGTTCTAAAAGTTAGGAAATGAGTTTTAAAAAAACCATAACTAAAAGAAAAAATGTTGCATGTGGATTTGAAGAGGTTATGACCAAGGAGAGGGCGCCCTCATCCTAGGGGGCACATCATACTGGGAGATGAAGAGAGGGAGAAGGGGAAAAGACTAAGTGGAAGAGGAAGAGGAAAGGGAGAGGAAGTCCAAAAACCAATTGGAGAAGAGGAAGGGGAGGAGTTAGTGGAAGTTGAAGAGTCATGAGAAAGAGAGGAGGGGGTACCATCCTATAAAGAGGGAGAGAGAGCAAACTAAAGGGAAGAGGGCGCCATCATCAAGAAGGGGACACTATCATCCTGAAGGAAGTGCCATCAATTCAAGCCATCCAAGCAAGAGGATTTGAAGAAACAATTGAAGTTGGAGAGAGCAAGAAGAGAGAATTGAAGCCCATGCCTATTCCATAGCCATTACCATGTCTTCTCCTTCTACCTCCATTTTGGAGCCTTTCTCTTCTCTTCTCTCTTAGTCATCAACATAAAACCATGGAAGCTAAGCTCGTATGTTTGGACTTAATCAAGATTAAGTCTTAAAAGAGTTACAAGTGGCTTTTCCATGGCAACAATGCAATTGACCAATTGATCTCTTGGGAGAGGGAAATGATGAGCTCACCATTGGGAACGATTGGATAGACTCCCCTTTGCTGGACTACAAAGGACACGGCTCCCAAAGACGCAATTACGAATCTCGTACTTTACGTAAGTGCCTTAACTTGTTTAACATTAAAAAAATAATTTTACATAAATATTTCTTTAGTTTGGAATTTTTATAAAATATATTTGAATCTCAATTTCAACTCTAGATAGTTTTTAGAATTTATGTAGGTCTTATTTTATTTTAAAAATAAAAAACTTTTAAAAATATTTTAAATGGCTTAAAAATGATATAGAAAATTTTTTATGAAATATTTGGTTAAACAATTATGAGATGTGATATTTTTAAATAAATTATGTATTTTTGGAAGTATTTTTAATTTTTTCTAGAATTTTTGAAAACTGGTTACTATATCTTAAAAATAAAAAATAGTTATTTTGGATGAATATTATATTATTTTTTGATAAAAATCATGTTTTTAATTCAACCAAAAATTAAGAACTTCTATAGAAAACCTAAGAATATAGTTTTGGCTGTTTTATGAAAAGTTCTTAGGGTTAGATAAAAAATAAAATTAATTTGATGTTATATGTTTGTTTGAACATTATTAATATAAAAGATGATATGTCTAACTTTATGCAAATTAAAAGTGTTGGCGAGGTATTAAGTTATATAAATATTAGAAAAATATTAAAAAAAATAAAATTAGAGTTTATGGGATTGAGGGATGTTAGTTGATTTGATAATAAAAGGAATGAGAAAGAACTATAGGGTTTATGCTTTGAAGTTAATTCGCGAAGGGATTAAAATCCTAGGGTTAGTATTTAAGCGTCCAATATAGAAATAGAGATAAAGAGCAAGATTAAGCAAACTTTTTGAGCTTTCGATATTAAATTAGTTGGACAACTACAAACGAGTGTCATAACTATTGAGGAAGGCTAGTACAAATCATAGAAATTAGTTATCAATATCACCTATTCAGTGCAACAACTCCTAGGAGTTGGCTTGACATCCGGGTTAAAAGTGTCATGTTAATGTACAACGACTTAAATCAATGCAGGCCCAAAATATTGTTGCAGGATTGCCTAAATTCAAGGTTGCAGAAATGCATAAGGTATGTGAAGCCTGTCAATTTGGAAAATAGGCAAGGAAACCATTTCGTAGACATGTTCAAGAGAGTGAGAAGCCATTGGAATTAATCCACTCTGATGTGTGGACTACTAAAGCTGCATCTCTTGGAGACTGTCATTATTTTGTCACTTTTATTGATGACTATAGCAAAAAAGTTTGGGTGTATTTTATCAAAAAGTAAAGTAAAGTTTTTGGGCATTTCAAAACTCTTAAAGCTATGGTTGAAAAAGAAACAGGCCTGCAAATAAAATGCCTAAGGTCAGATGGAGGGGGAGAGTACCTCTCAAATGAGTTTGCAAGGTTCTTGCAGGAGCATGGCATAAAGCAGCAATATTCATGTAGTCATACCCCACAACAAAATGGAATTGCAGAAAGGAAAAAAGGCATATTGGAGAGGTATCTCGTGCCATGCTCAACGAAAAAGACTTGCCGGATTTTTACTGGGCTGAAGCAGTTGCTACAGCAGTCTACATAATGAGCAGGACTCCCACTGCAGCAATACATGGGATGACTCCAGAGGAGAGGTATACTGGTAGGAAACCAGATATTTCTCATTTGAAGATTTTTGGTTGCATTGCCTATGTTCATGTGCCACATGAGTTGAGATCCAAGTTGGATCCAAAAGCTGAGAAGTGCATCTTTATTGGTTACTCTCTGCAGAAGTAGAAAGGGTATAAATGCTATAACCCTTCTACTCATAAGTTTACAGTGAGCAGAGATGTTGTTTTTGATGAGATGAGTAGCTGGTATAAACCAATAAATGTGATTGATGATGTAGATGCACAAAATGGTAATGCTGCACAGAATTCACAGCAGCAGTCACAAAATATTAATGGACCTGGAGCGTCCTCTAGTAGTGGTTCACATTCTTCGCCATGGACAGGCAGATTGAGATTGGGAGAATCTTCTCAAAGCAATGCAAATAGTGGTATGCAGGTATCACGAAAAGGAAAAGACAAGGTTGATCAGCCCATGTTTGATGTGAATGCAGGTCACTCTTATGTGGATGGTGAATCCAGTGGCTCAGAACAGAGCATTGATGATGAGTTGGGTATTCCTTCTATTGTTACACCTAGAGTAAGGAAGACCAAGGATGTTTTGAGAGCACCTGGGAGTGAACCTATTTTGCACAGGTCTACAAGATCTAGGTATCCTGTGGATAGGCTGAAATATGATGGATTTACAGCCATTCACTATGCATATATGGTCAAAGTGATACATGAACCAGAACCCACTTCTTTTAGCAAGCCATGGGAAAAGAAAAATGGGAGAAAGCCATGGATGAAGAAATGGATGCCTTGGAAGCAAATGCTACATGGGAATTGGTACCTTTGCCTAAAGGTAAGAATGCAATTGGCTGTAAGTGGGTTTATAAGGTGAAGCACAATACAGATGGTTCTGTGAACAGATACAAGGCAAGATTAGTAGTCAAGTGGTATGCACAAACATATGGCATTGACTATGAAGAAACATTCAGTCCGGTTGCAAGGATGGCAACTGTAAGAGCAGTCATTGCTATGGCTGCATCAAAGGGATGGTCTTTACATCAGATGGATGTAAAGAATGCCTTCTTGCATGGTGATTTGCAAGAAGAGGTCTATATGGAGCAGCCACCAGATTATGTGCATGCTGTTCATCCTGAGTTTGTTTGCAGGTTGAAGAAAGCCTTGTATGGCTTGAAGCAAGCCCCTAGAGCATGGTCTAACAAGATAGGACAATATCTTGCCACTATTGGCTTTCAGATTTCCAAGGCAGACTTCTCACTTTATGTGAGAAAAATAGAGAAATGTATTATGCTACTTGTCATTTATGTTGATGATTTGATTATGACAGGTGACAGTGATGAAGATATCCTTCATGTAAAAATGCTATTGAAGCAGAAGTTTGAGATGAAGGATTTGGGAGAGCTGCGTTATTTCTTGGGCACTAAGGTGATTAGATCACCAAGTGGGATACAGCTCTTGCAGAGGCAGTATGGATTGGACATGTTGTCCAAATATGGGATGACAGGCTGTAAGCCTATTTCAGTTCCTTTGGAGCAGAATGTGAAGCTGAGTGCAGATGCAGGTGAGCTTCTGGAAGACCCTACTATGTACAGACGCATAGTAGGAAGCTTGATTTATATGACTATTACTAGGCTAGATTTGAGCTATGCTGTTGGATTGGTAAGTCAATTTATACAGGCTCCAAGGAAACCACATTTGGATGCGGCTAGACGCATACTCAGGTATGTGAAGTCCACATTGCAGTATGGACTACTTTATGAGACTGGGGTTTAGATACAGTTGTATGGATACACTAATGCTGATTGGGCTGGTAGTATTTCTAATAGACGATCTACCAATGGATATGTGTTCTCTTTTGGGAGTGCTGCAGTCACTTGGAGCAGCAAGAAACAGCCTACAGTTGCCTTGTCGAGCACAGAGGCTGAGTACAGGGGTGCAGCAATGGCTGCATGTGAGGTAGCTTGGTTGCATAAGCTACTTTATGATATGCATTAGTCTACAGATGGGCCAGTTGTCATTTATTGTGACAACATGAGTAGTATACACTTGGCAAATAACCCAATCTATCATGCTAGAACAAAGCACATTGAGGTGCATTATCACTATGTGCGAGAGAGGGTTTTACTAGGTCTTATTGATCTAGTTTATGTCAGCACAGAGGATCAGGTAGCTGACATATTCACGAAGGCATTAGGCACAGAAAAGCTGCGCAAGTTCAGAGACCTGCTTGGTGTGCAAGAATTGGGATTGAGCTCGAGGGGGAGTGTTGAGATATCAAGCTCCACTCGTGATATGCCAGGGTGACCGTTGTGCATTTATGTCACCGACTTGTCAGATACATGAGAGCTATCCTTATCTACTCTAGTTCGTGGCTCAGTTAGTATGCCACCTTAGTTAGTTGAGTTTGGTTTGAGACCCATATATAGGGTTCTTCTATTTCTTTGTATTTGAGTTCTTTTGGCTTACACAACTAAGAAGAGGAAAACTGTTTTCAGCCTCCACCCTTGTGTGTATTCCCCCATTGTGCAAGCAAGAAAGCTACAAGTGAGACTCCTTCCTTCTCTCCCATAATCTTGACAGAATCTGCCTATAACTTGGTAGAATTGAAAGTTGTGGCAAACATGCATGCTCAGAAAAAGGAACCACTTGTTCAAAAAGAAAATAATCCTCTTGCCAAAGCTATGAAGCTTAATCTTTCAATAGAGAAATATAACAATATAGAACTGAACAATACAATATAGAGTAGTCTAATGCCACAAAAGGACACAAAGACAATTATACAAGTAGGACTGGAGGTCTAGGGGATAGAAGACGTGGATATATCACCCATAATAGAACAAGTGGTGATGGAACCCTTTTTTGAAGAAAGAGAAAAAATAAAAGTGGATGTTATCCCATTCCCTAGTTGGTTGGAGAACCCCATGGATCCTATTAAAGAGTATGACTTGGTCAAAGACGTAGTCACCTTCAAATCAAACCTAACATTCTGATAGTTGTTTGCTGATGTTGTCTCTATAAATTTAAAAGTATATTGATGAGAATACATGGCCTAAGGATTGTCCCTGCAACTGCTACCAAGTCTAATAAGGCCCGAAGCTAGTAAAATAAGTGGATGTGGCTAATGCCTTCCTAGATCCTAGCACCCTAGAGATTGGAATCTGGATTGAAGGATGTTTTATTGCAGATGCATTGATTGATGGGGGCTTATTAGTGAACATAATGATGAATCTGACAATGAAGGATCTAGGCCTGCAAGGTATGTAACCTACATAGTGGCTTATTAGACTAGTAGACTAGAGCATAATTAAGCCTTTGGGCATTCTCCCATATATAAAGAAGATAACCCTGGCAAGAAGAGACTATTGACTGATCTACCTGGTAGTGAATAAAATTCCTACAAGTCCCCATATCCTCTATTGTTGGGAAGACCATGGCTTTTTGAAGCTCGAGTATGCGGAACCCCGACCTTGGGTAGAGGACCCAACAAGTTGGTAGTAAAGTTGTATGGCTTGCAAAAATGTAATGGATTCAGCTCTATAGAAGTCTTAACAGGCTTCTCCAACAAAGTTATAGATGGTACATCGGCTAGGAGATGAAGAAGCTGTCAAATAGATCTATCCCAAGAAGACAAATGCACAGTCCTCCCTAATAGTGGACATTGTAAGCCAACTCCCAAAGGAAGCAAAGTACTTGTCAATGGGTGAATATCTTCCACCGAAATCAGAAATGACTTTTGAAATTACCTCCAACAGTGAGATAGAAGTATGGATGTATTGCTCTCCTTGTTACATGGCCACAAGAAAGAGTCAGAAGCATAAGCAAAATCAAAAGTAGGAGGAGAAGCCAAAGATGGAACAAAGAGCATGTTCTTCTCTTACAAAGCCCCTACAAAGGTAGAGCCAGAATCCAAAAAGGACAATGATAAAATTCAAGATGCAGATAACTAATGTGACATGGAAGAAGCTATCCAACTAGAAGAGGATACCAATGAGGAGAGAGTCCAAGAGGCCATAGAAACAGAAGATTCCATGTAGTGGGATAGAATGATGATACCCTTCAGACTGGTAAGTAAATCACATCATATGAAAAACCCCTATAAGAAATGGATTATAAAAAATAAGCCTTTCTTTAGCAGTGGATCATATCACCCTAATTTATCCTTTTCAAGAAAGGACGATGATAATACACTAGCATAAGTTCCACATCCTGAATAGAACTCAGATCATTCTTATTATGTGACATTCATGGAGGCATCCTTAGAAGACGAGTCCTCGAGTCATGATGTAATTAACTCAAACAAAATAAAAATAGCATTGACACCATTTCACCAATCCAAAGAGATAGAGGAATCCCCCCTAAAGATTGAAGTTAGTTCTAGAGGAGCATCAGATGAGGAGACCACTCCCTTGAAGGAGTAGGCCATAAGTAGTTCATGGGACCTTCATCCGTGAAGTGGAAGGTGAAAAGTAATTAGATTTTATGGATGAAAATGGCATTGAGCATCACCTGAAGGTGGGTAGCAGTCTTCTAGAAGAGGAGCTATTGGTCATGTGTGACCTACTAAGGGAGAAGTTGGATATGTTTGTATGGTCCCATAAAGTTTAGAAGGGGATTGATCCCATGGTGTGTCAGCATCACATCAACCTCAAGCCCGATGCTAAGCTTGTAAGGCAAAGACACACGAGTCCAAATTTCTTAGCTCAGGTGAAAGTAGAGTTGTTGAAGCTCTTAGAAGCTGAGTTTATCTATCTACTAGTGGCCAATAGTGAATGGGTCTCATCCATCATGGTGGTAGTACCCAAGAAGAATGGAAAGGTGCAAATTTATGTGGACTTTCACAAGTTGAACTCCAAGACAGAGAAGGATCATTTCTCTATTCCTTTTAGTAGATCAATTGTTGGATACAATCATGGCTAGACATGAGCTCTACTCTCTGTTGGATGGATTCAACAGATACAATCAGGTTCAAATTATAGTAGAAGAAGATCAATCCAAGACAACCTCCACAACAGAATGGGGATGCTATGCTTAAAAAGTGATGCCCTTTGGGCTTTATAATACCCATGTTACCTTCTAGAGATGATGATGGTCACATTTCAAAATCACTTGCATGATTTCATTGAGGTATACTTGGGTGATTTTTATGTTTATAGCCTAATCCGTGAGCATTCAAGACACTTGGAGGAGTAATTTATCAATGCCAGGAGTATTAGATCTCCCTCAACCCCAAAAAATGCATCTTCAAAGTATCTTCAGGAGTTTTCTTGGGTCACATTATCTTTACACAAGGAATAACAAGAGACCTTGCTAAGATTGAGATGATTGGAGCTCTAATAGCATCATCCAACCTCAAATAGTTGAGGGGATTTCTTGGCCATGTGGGATATTATAGGAGATTAACTGCATATTTTTAGCAGAGGCATCTCCCCTACAAAAGCTATTGAGGAAAGATGTAGATTTCATTTGGACAGATGATTGTGAAGAAGCTTTTAACACTATGAAGTAGTGTCTGATTGAAGCACCCATCCTACAATCTCTTGATTGGAAAAAGGAGTTTCATGTGCACACTTATGCATCTGTAGATGGGTTAGGTGCAGTCTTATGCCAAAAAGGCTCCTCCAAGTTGGATCAAGCTATCTACTATACAAACGGTAAGGTCACTGATCGAGAGAGGAACTATACAGTGACCGAGTTAGAGTGCCTCACGATGGTGGTTTCCTTGGAAAAGTTTTGACACTAGTTGGTATTGGCACACTTCAAGTTTTATGTTGATCATGAGGCATTATCCTTATTGATGTATAAGGCAGAGTTAAAGGCCAAATGATGAGATGGTCACTCTTGTTCTAGGAGTTTAATTTTGAAGTGGTTACAAAGTCTATTCGCTCCCATGTTTTGGCCGATCATCTATCGCAAATCCCTCAGATTGGAGAAGAGAAGCAAGATAATCCAGACCTCCTTGATACTTCCTTGTTTCTGGTCAAAATAGTAGGCATGTGGTATGTAGACATTTCCAACCTCTTGGCCATACAACAGTATCTCCCAAGCATCTCTAGTAGAGAGAAGAAGTTTTTTTTAGAATCAACCCCCCTACACCTTGTTTAGGCAGTATTTTATACAAGAGAGGCAAAGACAAAGTACTATGGAGATGCATTGTAGGAGATGAGATTGTGATTGTGTTGAAAGCATATCATGACAAGCCCTATGGTGGACACTTTGCAGGAGAAACCAACAGCCATAAAGACTTTGCTCGTAGGCTACTGGTGGCGCCAACCCTCCACAACGATGCCTATGGATACTGCAAGCACTGTGATACCTGTTAATGGATGAGAAAGCATACCAAAACCAATTCTATGACAATGCAGTCCATCATTCCCCTAAAGCCATTTGAGAAGTGGGGTATTGACTTCATGAGTCCAATTGACCCTCCAATCAAAAGGAAGAAAAACTAGTATATCTTTGTATGTACAAACTATGTGATGAAGTGTGTGAAGCCAAAGCTCTCAAATGAGATGACAAAAACATTGTAGCATTTTTCTTGTACAAGAATATCATTACCCATTTTGGCAGTTCCTTAGGGCTAGTCAATGACAGAGGCACTCACTTTCTAAACAAGATCATGGAAGAGCTGACAGAGATTTACAAGATCTACCATTGCAAGTCCAGACCCTACTATCTTAGAGCCAACGGCCAAGTCGAAGTTATCAATCACATAATCTGTTTGATCTTGATAAGGAGGATTGTTGCACATCATTGTGACTAGGATGATCAACTTATAGAGACCTTCTATACATACAGAACCTCCTATAAGGGAGCTATAGGGATAGACATCTTTCTAGCTGGTGTATGTCATAAAAGCCGTCTTCCCTATTGAGTTAGAACTACCCTCTTGCAAGTAGCTATCACAGAGCACTTAGGAGACGATAAGTCCCTACAGTGCCATCTCCTACACTTGGAATGTTTGGATGAGATTCGATGGATAGCCTTATAGTGTATGGAAGCCACACATGATCGATGAAAGGCTTACCATGATAGTTTCATCAAGCACAAAGAATTCTAAGAAGATGACCTAGTCCTTGCTTATCATTCATGCTTTGGCAAGTTTCCAAGAAAGCTCCAACAATGTTGGATGGGCCTCTACAAGGTGCTCATTATTAATCCTAATGGCTATTTCCAAGTGCAAGCCGTTGATACCTCTGATGATCCCTTCCTAATGATTAATGGTCAACGCGAGAAGAAGTATTACCCTTCCTGGGGATCTTGATAGTCACATACGATAATCCCTCTCCCTTTTGGGGATTGCTCCTCACTACTTCTCATATTGTTGATGATATCCATCATTCTCATTCTGATGAGGTGGCATCATTCTTTTAGCCCCTTGCCTCCACCTATTGCCTGTGTTCAATTACCATCCTATTTAATCCAATCAATGTGGTGATGTTGGTTATGATCTATGGTGTTTTGCCATTTACTTGAAGAAAGAGAAAAAGAAAATAAAAGAAAAGAAAAACAAGTCATGAGAGAAAAGGACCTCTATCCCTATCATGTTGATCTACTCTTCAAGAAGAGGTAGAAACACTCTCGAGAGTAAGGAAAGAGTAAAAAAAAGAATAATAAAACAATAACAAAAATTGTTATGCGAGAAAAGGAAGAAATTCTTTGTCATAATAGGCCTCATTTCAAGAAAAGATGGCAAGAACCCTTGGATAGGAAGCTCACTGTGGAAAAGGTAGCAACACCCTATAGTCCAAAGTAGTTGACTCCTCAATTGAAATCCCGAAGCTGTAGTTCTGAAGCTGCCTCCCTTGGTGCACCGTGTCCTATTGTGCTCCATCAATGCATTTGACCGCCACAGTAGACGACCTCTTCTACATGCAATGCAAGTTCGTGATCTATTGTCTATCTCCCTGGGTATGCCTTTTCATTGGCTTATTCTATTTGATATCATTGACAAGGCAAAAATGCTCTTCATCGACAATTGAGCAATGTGAGCTTTCATCCTAACTGAATGGGGATGTAAGTATAGGCTGCTCTCATGTATCTATCAACAGAGTGTGAGATAGAGAAGGGGTTGAGTATGGTTGGTTTTCCCTTTAATCAACTTTGAGAGGTGAGGATTGAGGGACGTTATAAAATTGGAGTTAGGTACGTTTTCATTTCTCTATGCACATATAGGATGGGTCTTTTCCATCACCACATTACATGTCACTCTGCTCTATGTACTGCACTACAAGGCTCATTGGCTTGCCTTCTTGCACTTGTGCTAGATGGGTTGGGACACACTGATATGGCTTGCACCATTAACTATGTACATTGGCATACTTCCTTTGCACCATTTCTCCTATCAATTTATCAATTGGGTGTGATATATGGGTTCTTTTCCTTCATCTTTGAGTGACATGAGCCATGGGGGGCGAGAGATTGATCTATCATCCCAACATGAGTGATTATTGAGTTGAGTGCTATATTTTTTGTTCATCATCGGCAACTTGAGGGTCTTTATCAACAATGATGCTACCTCCCTGGGTGTTGTTTCATGGTCCCTATCATGCCAAACACATGCTGTGGTACCTCTTGCGGATGACTCTGACCCCCAGCACATCAACAATGGTCCACCTCAACCATCTGAATGAGCTAAGTGTTACTAATCCTACCTCTTGTGTTTATATATGTATGTCATGTCTTAAGTATGGGGATGCAAGGGTTCGGTTTATGGTCAAGTGCTAGACCCTTGTTGATTAGCCAAATGAGTCCGTTAAGGTTTTAAGTGTGGGGATGTGTCCCATGTCTCGTTTATATATATTCATGAATACACCACTATATGATCTTTAAACGATGTGATGTCTTCTCTATGCCCTGTTGGGTCTCTTCCGTACCCAATCGTCCTATTCTACCTTGTTCTCGGGATCTTTTCTTGCCCATTTAGCCCTTTTTCTTGTTTTATTGTTCTTCCATGCAAATGCATTTTACATTCACCAAAATTGAAATTTAACCATATATTCTTATTTGCTCCTTCAAAGTTGATACATTTCCTTTTTATTGCATTCTATTTCGAGGAGCATTCCCTTAGTTGTTAATTTTTGAAGATTTTTTTGCAAATTGGACATGTTTTCATACAAATGTGCCTTTCTCATGTTGAAATTGTAGTTTGACTTGATAGCCATGATATTTCCTTTTCAAGACAAATTTTCTTTTTACAGCCTATCATTTCGATGCATGGATTGGTCATTATTCATTTTTGCATATTTACAGGTATTTTCTTACATGATTTTTGTTATTTTTCCATGTGAACATGCGTTCTTCTCGTTAGAATGGTCTCTTGCTTGAATAATCTTGAGCCACTTGTCCAAGTAGACATTTTTATTTTTTCTTCCCTTCATTTAGGCACAGGGATTTCACGTTGTTAATTTTTTGTGTTTTTATACACATTTTTGATATTTTTCTATGCAAACACATGCTCTTACCACTGGAACTACATTCTGTCATGACAACCCTATCCCACATCGCTACCCTAATACTTTTCCTGTTTGTTGCACTATGTTTCGATTGACAAATATTCTCAACTTAATTTCTATTCTGCTTTTCGTGTGTGCTTTTGCCATTTTTAAAATGTGAATGCCCTTGTTTCTCACCAAATGCGTGTTTTGATTTGATAGCCATGTCTTTTTTATCAAATTAGACACTTTTCCTTTTTCATGTACTTCATTCTGGCAAACAAATTTTCCATTACTAAAATTTTATCCCATTTTTGCGTGAAATTTTGTAATTTTTGATCCCATTTTTGAGTGAAAATTTTTAATTTTTCCATGTGAATGCTTGTTTTCAATACCACATGTATTGTTCATATTGTCCATCCAATTTTTCTTATTGTCTTGCCTATTTTGCCTTTTTGATGCACGTCAATCCGAGGCCCGAATGTTTTCGAATTAAAAATTTCATGATTTTTTCATATCGTGGCCTTGCGTGTTTGCGTGCACACTTGCTTTTGCATCAAAATGTGTGGTTAGGTCTGACGTCTTGTGGCTAACTTGCACATGCTCCTCCTTTCCATTCATTCCTAGGACCACAAATTTTTTAACCTCGCCTTGCACTTGTGTGTGGGATGGAACAAAGGGGAGTTTTACATTTTTATTTATTAAAAAATAATTAAAAATAAATTTTAAAAAAACCTCTCCTTGTTTGATTTTCCTTTCCCCTCTCTTCTTCTTCTTCTTCTTTTTCTCTCCCCATCTCTGCTTTCCTCCGTCCTTCCTCCTCCTTTATCTCCCCCACCTCCACCTTTCCTCTCCCTTCCCCATCCCTCCATTCACCCTCCCACCCAACCACCCTCCCTACTACCTAGCCACCCTTGGCCCTCTCCTCCATTCCTTGTCTCTGCACATGTTTGCCATGCTTGCGTGCCACTGATCGCATCCGCCTTGGCCGTTGTTGCTATGTCTATTTGTGTCTCCACCAATCTTCCTCCCTGCACCCCTTCCTCTTTCGTAATCACCCAAGCAGTGCTATGTTATGCCTAGTTTGTTTGCTCCTCCTCCCTTTTCACCCCTTCCCCTCCACTACCATTGCCTCCTCCTTCTCCTCTTCATCCTTCTTCTCCATTTCCTCTTCCACCATGTTGAGAGTGAAAAAAGACTGAATTTTTGACTGATTTTTGTTGTTTTTTAGGACTGAATGATTGATTTTTGATGGATTTAGAGTGATGTATAGTTGTTAATAAAAGTATTTGAGAGTGTTTTGGATGATATTGATTATGTTTTGGAGGTTCATGATGATTCTCCGTGGAGATATGAGGTTCTATGATGTTCTGTTGAGCTTCTGATTGGTTATGTATACCTTCTGTATAGCTTCTGTTTTGTTCTGATTGTCTTCTGTATGAAGAATGGATTAGTGATTGATGAAGATTGAGATCTTTTGGAAGCCTATTGAATAGTTTTTGATGGTTTGAAATGGTTTGAGTATGAGTTATGAGGTTCTGATGACCTTCTATAACCCTCTATAGACCTTTTGTAGAGCCTCTGTCTCTGCTCTGTCTCTGTATTGTAACTGTACTGTAGCTGTTCTAGTACTGTACTATTACTGTTCTGTAGACCTTCTGTAAGTGTTCTGTAGAATGTATGTGTGACTATGAGAAAGTTTTCTAACCTTTGGAAAGGATGAATCTAAGTTCAAAAGAGCTAAAATAAGTGGAAGAAGTAGCTGTTGAAGACTGAAGAGAAGACTAAGTGACAATGACAGTAGTGAGCTGTGAAAAGACACTGTAGTGGCTTTGGTGACTCTTCATATCAAACATACCTCTTGGGAGGTGCATCCACGACCTAAGAAGGATTATTGAGGGTTATTATGAGAGAATTGTAGTGAGGATATGATGTACTATTGATGGAGAGAGAGAGAGAGAGAGAGAGAGAGAGAGAGAGAGAGAGAGAGAGAGAGCCAGAGATAGTCAATTCAATCAAAATAGTGTAACTGTATATGAGAGATTGAGAGAGAACTATGAAGACATTGAAGATGAATAATATGTGATTGATTTCCATTCAAAGATGATGTATTCCTTTGTGTTCTTTGTTATATTGATGGATTCTATGAAGATGTTGAAGATTATGGTTGATTCTAACAAATCCGTGGGAGATACCTACTATGATGCTGCATGAAGAATTGCTGTTTTCTTTGTTTTGATGATCAAAAGAATGAAATAAAAGCTTGTTGATGTTACAAGATAGATTTTCTTGCAAGAGAATTCCATTTTCCTTGGTGTTCCTCTTGGGGCTCCACACCACCATCCCTTCCTCCACCTTCCCCCACCTCTTCTTTCTCCCCTCCTCCTCTACCCCATCCCCCCTGCATGATGCACTTGCAGTCAATCAACATAAGCATATCCTAGGACTACACCCTCCATGATGCCACACATATGAGGGTTCATCACTGGCATTAGGAAAAAAATGAACTCACAAATGGGCCTTTTAGCCCCCCCTCTCTCCTCCTTAAAACAAGAAAAAGAGGAGAGAAGAATAGTAAAATAATCCTCTTCTTTCTCCACTTTTGCAATCTCATTTTGTCTTCTATGCTCTCTCATGGATGTATTGTGACCTCTTCTCTGTGTTTATAAAACATTCATTAACAGATTGAATTACTTACACCCTCCTTTCCCTTGGCACCTTTGTGTGCCTCTCTGTGAATCTCCACTCTACCTCTTGTGACAACCAAGTAGGCTCCCTGTTTTTATTAATAGTAAAATGAATACAAGAAAGAAGAAACTACATATTGAGGTATAGATTGAATATGCCCCATTGCTCAAACGAACCCAACGTACTAGTGTCAAACCTCAGGTTTTGCAGAGTTACTGGCAAATGGGATTGAAACATGTGGATTTGTGGGTTGATGGGGGAATCTACCCAATTGACCCCTTAAACAATAGACCTTCAAATTTCTCAAGAATCACAAATTTGCTGAAGTATATGTGCGAGGGTGAAAATGGGTTGTTCGGTTACAGTATGCAGCTCAATGATCAAGCATTCAAAGTATTTACAACTTGCCAAGAAACCATTAAAAAATACCATGACGTGATCACTACATATCAACTTCATATACAACAACTCATAGGACAAGTGGTATAGCTGAATGACACTATAATTCAACAAAACAATCAAATTATTTCATTACAGGACACTATCCATGACATTGGTATCTCATATGAGGAGGCAAAGGCACAATTGGATAACTTGAGAAAGATCAACAGCAAGCTAACATAGGAGTGCAAATGAAAGAAGAATCCAATCAATGAGTTAATTGTGAATGGCGGCCATTGGAAGCGACATATCAAAGCATGTAACAATAGCTCAGAAAGAGAATCTAGGTGAGGGTGAGGTTGGATTATGTATTAGTAGATTGTTGAAGGCAAGTACATTGGAAAACACTTTGAGCAATCCTAAGTTTAAGGCTATGAAGGAAAAGGTGATTGAGTGCATATTAAAAGATGTGTCAAATGAGTTCTCAACTATGGATGCACAATCTATTTGTGATAGGGCCGGTAATAGCACAACAACTTACTCAAAGATATTCAAAGGTGTAAAGGCTCGGTTTGGCAGTGTGTTGAAGAGAAATAGAATCGTGCCTCTTCCTCAACCTTCAAAGTTAATAGAGGCCCAACAACAACTTAATACAAAGGATTTGGAGCTGATAGGAGATCCCATGCATGTTCAATGTGTGGAAACACTAAAGATTGGGACCAAAAATGCATATGAGGTGAAGTTCACCGAACTCGACAATTACTATTTAGATTTGTACAAGGTGCAATTGGCAATGGTAATGCACTACAATATTTCTATTGAGGAATGTAATTGTAAATTACAATTTGTTATAAAATTAGATGAAAGTGAGGTCATCAAAGGAGTAAAGCTTGAAAGAGTTAGTGTAACTCTGATGAATAGAGCTTTACAATTTGACAAGAATAACCCAAGGAACTTTAGTGTTCAATCCAAGCTCCATGTGTGGTGGCTCGCTGCATTTGAAGTTCCTAAGGAAACATTTGAGGTATTGTAGTTGTTCTTTATGTACACAAGCATTCAAGCATCATCAATCATCAGGAACATGGCAAGATGCTCTCGATTGAAGGGTATGGTCAATACTTGGTTGAATGGCATCTTGCAGGAGACTTGAAAACTTTAAAATGCATGTGTGAAATCTCCAATGGTGCAAATACAAAGAATCCATGCCTATATTTCTTGATAGAGAGGGTGGAAGGAAAGCACGAAAAGAAGAACTGGCAAAGGATGACAAGTGCTACACCGACATGCAATAGAGAAGATCCCACTTGGAAGCCCATCTTCAACATTCCATTGGATTGCATTCACATTTATTCATTACATGCTTTTGTCACAATCATGGAGAAACTTGTATATGAATACATTTGCTTTGCTTATAGGATGCAACTAGAAAAAGAAGCCATTGCAGCTTGTAGGAATGTGAAGCTGTTGAGATGGAAGCTCAATACGTGCGGACATTGATGATGGACCGGCCTGGCTAGATGATTCTGCACATCTACACTAAGCATGTTGGTGATCATTATGATACTCACATGGCCATTGACTTACTACTTGTTATATTTAGTTTGTTACATCTACCTATAGCTGGCAAAGATATAGGCCAGTCGATTGGCGTAGTTTGTTATGCGCTGTTTGACTTAGTAGGCCACTTTCCTTTATGTTGTATCTTATCTATACTTTGTGTACATTGTATAGTGTATGGTAGAAGAAGAAGAAATCAGCAAGAAAATGTTTTGGCCTCTATCTCTCTTCTTGTGTTCTTGAGTGAGCTTCCTCTTGTGTATACAATGTGTGTTTGGCACAGCAGCTCAAGCAAGTCCCCCCACCACATGATTCTTGACATGGTATCAGAGCCACACCACTAAAAGAGGTTGATTTTGAAGGCTAAGTGAAGGAGAAGAAGCAATGTTTGAGTAAGCAAGCAACGGGTAAGAAGCTCTCCCATTTTTCCACTCTCTCTCTCTCTCTCTCTCTCTCTCTCTCTCTCTCTCTCTCTCTCTCTCTCTCTCTCTCTCTCTCTTAGATAGTGCTTGTGGAGGCATTGAAAGCAGGGTAGAGTGAAAATCTCAGATTGCTATGAGATTTCATGTGTTAGCAAAGCATTGTATATTTTTTAGATCAGGCTGGCTATTCGTAGTTATTTTTGGCATTTGAGGCCATTTTCAGGCCCCATTTTAGAGCCGCAGTTTTGCAAACAATAGTTTCAGGGTGCACTGTGATTTCGACTGTATTGACCGAAAGTGGGTGTACAGGTTAGAGATTTTGAATTTGTAATTTTTGAGGTGTTTGACATGAAGCAAACATAAGGTTCATGTGGAAACAGGTTGCAGATTGCATGTACTATTGAGCAATCTGTGAAAAAGGTTGCTTGGTGTATTGCTATACACTTGTTGTGAAAGGCTGCAGAAGACTAGCTTGCTGTGTTGTATTCTTTTTTGTGATAATGGCAAAGAATAGTGGAAATCCCATTATTGAGAAGCTCGAAAAGAATAACTACCCTTCATGGAAGTTCCGTGTGACGAACTTCCTTATGGGAAAGGACCTTTATGAGTTTGTTTCAGGTGAAGAAAAGGAGCTACAGCTGGGTATCCCTCCGACTCCAAATGAATTAAAAGCATGGAAATAATGGAATGCAAAATACAAAAAGGTGATGTATTGGCTATCTACAGTCATTGATAATACAATATTGGGACATATCAGGAATGTAGAAACTTCACATGCAGCTTGGACAATTTTTGAGAACATGTTTTCAGTAAATACAAAGGCATGGAAGATTCAACTCAAGCAAGAGTTGAATACCTTGAAGAAAGGGAAAATGTCTATCAATGAGTATGTTGAGGAGCATTGCAGATGCTTTAGCAACGATTGATGCAATGCCTGATGATGATGATTTGGTTTCATCCACTTTGAGTGGCCTTAATAATGAGAAGGCATGGAAATTATTTGTTACTTCAATATACATACGGAAGCCATTTTTAGATTTTGATGAGCTTATCTCTCTCATGGTTATCGAAGAGATCAATATGCAAGGTGACTCATTTGAAAAAAATGGTAAACAGGTCCAAGCATTTTACTCAAGTTCAGGAAGGGGATGTGGTGGATCCTCTTTGAGAGGCCATGGTATGGGACATGCTGGCGATAACCAACAAAATAGGTTGAATCAGCAATTTGGTGAAATGTAGGTTTTAGGAGACCGAGAAAACTTTAGAGGTAGGGGGAGCTCTAGAGGAAGAGGTGGATGGCAGAATAGAGGTTCTGGAAATTCTTCTATTGTTTGCCATTATTATGGCAAGACATGTCATATTGTAGCCCATTGTTATGCTAAGAAGGATGATATTCGTAGTGGTAAATTGCAACAAGGAAACTATGCATTGTCTTCATGGCAGAATGAAGACAAAAATGAGCATCTATTTGTTATGCAGCATATGATGAATACACTTACAGGAAAGAGGACACATGATGATGTATGGTATATCAATTCAAGTGCATCTAATCATATGACCAGTTATGTTGAATGGTTTGGAGAGATAAAGGACTTACAAAATCCATGTTATGTGTAGACGGGTGATGATTCATGCCACCCAATTTCACAAATTGAAAAGGTTCCCTTGTCCTTGTATGATGGCCAGACAAAGAGTCTAACAGATGTATTATATGTGCCATCAATCACAAAGAATCTAGTGTCAGTTGGCCAAATGGTAGAGCAAGGGTTGCAGGTTCGATTCAATGCAAAAGGTTGTTTTGTAGAATACTTTAATGATAAGTGCAGGTTGGTTGCAAAAGGAAGTAGAGTTGGCCGCATGTTCACTTTAGATATTGGAATTCCTACAATGGATATTGCTATGTATGCGAAAGGAAAAGGAGTGGTTGCAAACATTGAAACATGGCATAAATGTATTAGACATGCAAATGTGCAAAGGCTGAAATTAATGTAGTCTAGAGGATTAGTTACAAGTTTGCCTTCTTTTAGAGTTGCAGAATTTCATAAAGTTTGTGAAGCATGCAAGTTTGGTAAGCATGCAAGACAACCCTTCTCGCATGACAGAGAAGTGAGCAGAAATATACTTGATGTAGTGCATACAGATGTTTGGGGGCCTACACAGAATGTATCTCTTGGTGGCAGCAAATACTTTGTCACATTTATTGGTGACTATTCAAGGAAGCTATGGGTATATTTTATGAAGGAAAAGAGTGATGTATTTGAGCACTTCAAATCTTTCAAGGGAGCTATTGAAACATAAACAAGTTTGAAAGTGAAGTGCTTGAGATCAGATGGAGGGGGAGAGTACCTCTCTAATGAGTTTAGTGGCTTCTTGAAGACTCATGGGATAAAGAGGCAATTTACTTGTAGGTATACCCCACAACAAAATGGGGTTGCTAAAAGAAAAAATAGGCATATTGCAAAAGTTGCATGGGCATTAATGACTGAAAAGAATATGCTAAAACATTTTTGGTCTTAAGTTGTCCATACTGCTATCTATATTATGAAGAGAACCCTCACAGTTGCAGTTCATGGGATGACTCCTGAAGAATGCTTTACTGGCAAGAAGCTAGACGTATCACACTTGAAGGCATTTGGATGTGTTGCATATGTTCATGTGCTAATTGTTACAACCCTGTCACATGTGAGTTTAGAGTGAGCAGGGATGTTATTTTTTATGAGATGAATAGTTGGTATGCACCTACTAGTGAGGTATTAGATGATGATAATGATCATGATAGCTATATGCAGAAAGAAAAGCAAGAATCACGGAGTCTTAGTGGACCAAAAATATCATTTGGTACTACACTTACAGTGAGCCCTTGGTCTAGAAGTAGCCCTTGATCTGGTACTACACTTACAGTGAGCCCTTGGTCTGGGAGACTAAGGAGTAGCCCCACATCTTGAGGTGTATCTATAAGTGTTGCATGCAAAGACAAAGGAAAGAAGAAAGTGCTAGATGGTAATGATGCATCTACTAGTCATTTGGGATTTCATGGAGATTCTCTGGTTCAGAGAGTTTGGATGATGAGATTGGTATTCCTTCAGTCAGAACATCAGGTGTACAGAGAGCCATAATAATGTAAAGGCTCCATTGAGTGATCTAGTGGTACGCAGGTCTAGTAGGGTCAGATACCCTGTTAAAAGATTTTTCTTTGAAGGTTATGCAACTCATCATTATGCTTATATGGTGAAACTAGTTGAGGATGTTGAGCCCACTTGTTTTGAGGATGTTGTTGGTCATGTGGTAAGGATGTACATGTCATTGGATACACAGATGCAGATTAGGTTGGTAGCATGTCAAATAGAAGATCTACCAATGGATTCATGTTTTCCCTTAGTAGTGCAACAGTTACATGGAGTAGCAAAAATCAACCTATAGTTACTTTATCGAGTACAAAGGCTGAGTATAGAGGTGCTGCTATGGCAGCATGTGGGGTGGTATGGCTACAACAATTACTAGGTGATTTGGATGTGTAGGGAGATGGTCCAGTTATCATTCATTGTGACAACATGAGCAACATACAATTAGCTAGGAATTCAGTGTTCCATGCTAGGACAAAACAAATTGAGATGCACTACCACTTTGTGAGAGAGAAGGTACTTGCAGGAGAGATTGACTTGGTATATGTCAGCACACAGGATCAGATAATTGACATTTTCAGAAAGGCATTGGGTATAGAGAAACTTTGAAAGTTTTGAAACTTACTTAGAGAGTTGAGTTTGAGGGGAAGTGTTGAGATGGCAAGCTCAATATGTGCGGACATTGATGATGGACTACCTAGCTAGATAAGTCCGCACGTCTACACTTAGCACGTTGGTGGTCATTATGATACTCACATGGCCACTGACTTATTACTTATTATATTTAGTTTGTTGCACCTACCTACAACTGGCAAAGATATAGCACCAGTAAATTGGTGTACAATGTGTGTTTGGCGCAGTAGCTCAAGCAAGTCCCCCCACCACACGATTCTTGATAGAAGCAAGCACTATCAGAAATTGGGCTACACAAGCATCAAGTGACGATTAAAAAAGATGAGAAGAGATCAGGAAAATCTGGTAACTTGCCAAAAAATCCTTGCTTTGGAGGAGAAAAGGCTAGGAAGTTTCTCTCAACACCCATCAATGAGAAAGGGAATGCCTTGGTTCGTAGGTTGCACGACTACGATGGGTGGAAAAAGTTACATTTTGCAGTTCCTTATCGAAGTAATAGAGGAAAAACAAGATTGGTCAACGCTAAGGTTTGGATAAGTCTTAACAAATTGGCTCCCCTACTTTGTAAGATTGTGTTTAACAATGAAGATAAGCAAGAATTTATCAATGCTGTGCATAACTTCTACGAAAACATGGTGGAAGAGTGGGATAAAAGCTTTATCACACATTACATGGTGTGTACTAAGTTAATATTTTAAAATTGTATGAATTTTATAAGTTGAGCATAGTTTTGCTCATGTGTGATACATGTCTTTGTAGCATATCCTTGAGGCACATGAGCCATATTTTGCAGAAAAGGGAAGCATCGAAATTTGGTCCACACAAGGGATGGAAAATTCACATTGGATAGCGCATGGTACATATTAAAGAAAAATTGATCATGGTGGAGGGGTGAATGGTAGCAATCCAATGATCCAATTGCTATATTGGTGGGATAGGATTAAAGTAGCAGATGAAGCTAAACTCTCGCAAAAGAGAGTAAATGAAAGTGCTGATGAATCGACTGCAGACATGATGGAATCACGTCGTGTCACTAAAAGAGTGGGTTATGAAACCTCAAGTGCCAAAGAAAACCATGCCAAGTGGCTAGAAACAAGGCTTCAACAAGGCAACAAATGGGTTTGAAGAGAGCTAAGATAGTAAGATAAACAATGTGTTCAGTGTGAATGCAATTCATAGTTTAAGAGAGAAAGAGAGAGTGTCCATCTATGTGAATGAGTCTTACAGTTTAGGGTTATATAAAAGAGGAGGGTTTCACTTTCTATCTTATTCATTGAGTTCTCACATCTCTTGTGCGGGAAAGATAGCTAGGTCTAAGGTAGTTGCAAATAAGCTTCCGCTCAGAGCCCCATATCGTGTTTAACCCCTTGGAGCATCTACTAGCTTAGATACACCCCCTTCTCAACCTAACCCACCTTCCTCAAGCCTCCCTCACAAGGGTCCTCCTCAGCATCCCCACAAGAAACACAAGTGGAAGCTTGGTACAGTGACCTTGAGAAAAATTAGGAGGTATTAACGCTCTTTTGATCTCATCATTCCGAAGGCGAGCTTCTCAAGACTTGTTCGCAAGATTGTGCAAGACCTCTACCACACAAAAAGTAGGAGGTGGTTTTTGGCACAAGGTTAGGATAGACGTGATTGCTTCACAAAAGAATGTCTTTATGCTTTACAGTGTGCTGCAGAGGCCTTTTTAGTTGACTTGATGACTAATGCTATAACTCCCAAGGACTTCCAACTTATAAGAATTATTCAAGCACTAAAGGATGCATTCGTTCCAATGAAATAAGCATAGTTTGTAATGTTATCTTTTTTGGTATAGTGTTATCCTCGTGTATTGGACATATGCCTATGTCCCAATGCAAAACTATTGTATGCACCCTTAAAATATGAATTAAATTTTTACTCTTGTCCTCCGTTATCAACTTTGATTGTGCATTTTTGCTGTGTTTTGTGCATTTTTGCTATATTTTCAATTCTTACTTATAGTTTTTATTAGCACTATCAATTTCAATAGGAAAAACATGTAAAATTTTGCCATTTCTTGTTGCAGACTTTACTACTGATGCCTCTGTATAGTTTATGTGGTGCAAAGTTTCTAAGGGCCAGCAGTCACGATGTTGATTTATCAATTATCAATCCATCCATAATTTTGGTGTGGGATAATTTTTAAAATACTAAACTATATCAGAATTCGACGAAAACTTCACATGCGCACTCATTAGGTGACCAAGAGCTCTCTTTTTTTGTTGAAAAAAATGCATGCAGATCCTTAGTCCGAAGTCTAGCATCTAGAGCCACTTTTCTGCTTGTGCATATGAAGTCTCGTCGCATTCCGATACAAGGTTATGGATTTATGATCACATGATGGACAATGCATATTAAGTTGCATTAACCTGGTTTTGGGGTTTAAATGGGTTAAAAGTTCATTCTTCTTCTCATTTTCACATCTTTCTTTCTTTGCTTCCTCCACTCTCACACCCCCAACCTCTGTCTCTTCTACATCTTGCCCTCCTCGAGCTTGCATGGCACGCACCAAGCAACCATGTTGCTGTTTCGGCCCTAGGAAGACCTCACGCTAAGGCATGCCCCCTAGAGCACAAGGTGGAGCCTCCTCTAGTGTAGCAACAGGTGCTCCCCATAGAGCACAAGGACCACCACACAGAAAAAGAGGAGATGGAAACCGGGCATTGTCGCCCTTCGGGGGATAAGGAGAATCCAATGCAGATACGAGCTTCTTATCCTGAAAAGTTCTTTTCATAAGGTTGTTCGGGAAGTCATGCAAGACTTGGAGCTAAAAGAAAAGGGAAGATTTTGGGCACGAGTGCGGGGTGGCCCACCAACAGGAAGGTGGACTACTGTAGCTATAGAGACCCTACAAACAACTGCAGAGGGGTTTCTCATCAACTTATTCGATGATACACAACTTGTGGCTATCCATGCAAAGCGTGTCACAATCATAGATAAAGACATGAACTTTATTATTCGGCTTGGACACGACAAGGGGACTCCTCCATAGGTTATGAGATTAATGATGGAAGGTTTTGTAATGAGTGTTTTCGCACCATAGCAACTTGGAAGGCCAAAAAAATTTGCATACTCTACCACATTTTGAATATTTATTTATATATACATAATATCTCATGCGATGTGTATTGAATTCAAATAATTGAGTAAAGTTGTTTTGTTTTGTTTCTTGAAATGCACGACTCTTAATTTTTGTTTAACATATAAATGCATCAAAAGTAGTAACACGTACGAATATGAGTTACTTTATTGCTTATGCACAATCGCAAGTGCAGTATGTGTTGAATTTTGTTAATGTATGCGAATGTGTCATTCACGTACCACACATTATCGTCACACTTACACAATTGTAAGTGCAATACTACGCATTGAATTATGTTAACGTATGCGAATGTGTCAATCACATACTATACATTATTATCACACTTACAAAAACCACACATTTATTCAATAAATATTTATTTATAGGAACAAAGTAAAATATCTTATATTCATCAAGAAAAATACATGCGATGGCTGATAGTGATGGTAGATACAAAAAGCCGATAGCCAAAAAGAACTCTCAATTGTTCCTTGGCTTTTTCATCAATGGAGAGGAGGGGCCAGTTTCCGATGAAAATATAGCTTTCTTCTTTGCTTCAAAAATGATGCACTCCCCCTTCAGCTCTTTCTCCAAAAGAAGCGGATTTGACACTTTAGCAAGGTTACCTGATGTAGCAAGCACACATATTGCTCCACCATGCATTTGGTCAAACAAGTAAAGAAGCTTTGACTACTTGATTAGCACCACCTTCTCCAAGCTACATGTCATAGATATCACTCAAAAAGGTCCAAACTTGGTCAAAGCTCAAATTTTCATGATTATTTCTTGCCCTCTTGGTGAGAACTTCTTATGGAAGACCACCAAGTCTGCAAAGTTTGCTAATGTACTCTTTCAGAGCTGAATCCTTTCGTCGATCCACATGCTGAGCTCCTCCTTACCTTGATGCAAACTCATCTATATACAATATGTCTTGAATGAAAAATTCAAATCAAACAATATATTTAGCGACTAGCCTAGAGTTATTAGAAAGCGATAAAACTTGACGGTAGGGTGCGTCGAGTCCCCCGGAGTCCAGGGTGAAATCTTGGCAAAAAATGATGTAGTTTGGCATCTAGGGCCACTTTCTAGCCAAAAAGTGGTCCTAAACGTCGGACTTCAGATAGGTCAGCTTCATGCATGGCTAGAAAGTGGGCCTAGACACCAAACTTCAGACAGGGCAGTTGTAGGCATCATTTTTATGCACACCCCGAGGGACCCGATGCACTCTACCGTCAAGTTTCATTGCATAAAAATATATGGTAGTTAGAAATCTCACCTTCTCTAGATCATCTTTATCTTCATTTCCTCGTGTGTCAACGAGGCACCTCTTTGGGCAGAGGGATCTACAAACTCCTTGGTAGGAAGCTGGGGCCTTGGTCCGAACAAATCATGTTGTAGTGTAGTGCTTCAAATTCAACATCCGGTACAAGGTAATCTTCTTCAATTGAGGTAATATGCTCCTGTGCTACTATGATGGCACTTAATGTATCTAAGCTTGTGCCATCATATCTTCCAATCTTTGCCTTCATATGATGCACATCCATATAATCATAATCGATTAGGTCTTCCATCGAATCCGTGACTAGGATGAAAAACAATTCTTCTTCCTTCATTTCCAAGTATTGCAGCACATCTGATAGAAGCAAGTATTGTACACCATCTACTTCAATGGGCGTCAAGGAGACAAGGTTGTGTTTTTCAACTTGTGGCTGTTTTGAAGAAGATGGCACCATGAGAGCCAACCCTTGCTCTGCGACCACCCGATGTTCCTTTTCAACATTTATGAGCTCTTCAATTGGTTCTTCTCCCGTGTATGTGATAGCAACAACCTGTGGAGTTGTATCTTCATCACTCTCCTCTTCTAGGGGTGTATCCAATGCAAGGAGGTAAATTGCCAATGCGCAATCACACTCCACGAGGGGTCAAAGGTGCTGTACCTAGTGCACCGCCGATGGGAATAGTGCATACTTTGTGCAAAGGATCCACATGGGCCAGACACCTATTCACCACTTTTTGGTGATTCTTACGTGCCTGAAATACCATTAGCTATTCCAGAGGCACCCAAGTCATGTCGGATCCCTTGATGGAGTATGTGCAGGTAGCAATGGTGCTCACAAAGTCTTCCAAAACATGAAGGGGGAGATCCAGTGATGAGGAGCACTCTTTCAAGGTTGAAGTTCTTAGAGAAAACCTGAAATATCTCGTCACCCTGGTTGGCAAAGATAGTCTCATGGATCCACTCATCAAAGTGTGCATGAGCATCCATCGTAGCAGGTAGGAGGGATGTGGTGGATATAAAGAGATGAAGAGAGAAAGTGTGAAATGAAACAATGAAACAAGAACTAACCTAGTTCTACTTTGAAAACCTTAAGTTTTAAACCATTAAGGATTGTTCACATACGATATTTAGTTATGGCTTTACTTACATCTTTGTAAAGTTTACATGCATATGTAAATGTGCTGATGTGAAAAGTGTATAACAAGTTTATGATTTTACATAAATACCATAATTTTTAAATATTGCAATGCAAGGGAAAATATTATATTGGCAAAAAAAAACTGAAAATTTGTAGGTGTTGGGATTTTTAGGGAGACTCTACAATTTCTAAAATATATGGAGCCACGCACTTTCCGCTGGTAACAGTATCCTCAGCTCAGCTTCAAATTTTACTACCATCTAGTTTAAAATAGAAACTAATAGTTGGATTTTGCATTAACATTATAAATTAATGGTGCATTATACTCAAGGGCCAATCATCCTCCATTTGCAACACTTGGGGCTCACGTCTCTTACAAATGACAGTAACATCCACAGCTGCACTTTCATGCATGTCTTGATCAAGGCACAACCATTTACTCTTGAGCATCCTCCATCTATGATACTTGAACACTAGGCATAAAGTTTATCGTGTGACACAGTACCTATAATTGGAAAGGAAAGTTAGCCGATTCATCCCAAAGTAAGATAATATTCAACTAAGAGAGAAAATTTTTACCTGAAAGCCATGTCCCTTGTTGTGACTTGACACTCCATTGTGTTAGGACTATGAGTCATTTTTTATGTCCAAGTTTTGCCTAGAATCCTTGTTACATAATCCTCTGATGCACTTTTTATGACGTACATGCTTTTGGTACATCTCAAACCCTTACATTCCTTGAACATGTGTGCAAAAATTGCAATCGGTATGAACCAGCTCTTAGATGTACATTCTTTGAGCCGGTGCTTGGCTTCATAGAATTCAATATGTCTGTTGAAATTTTTGTGCTATACATGTGCAAAATGTCACTACTACACAATAGCCATTCTATGCTATTGAGATTCGATATGTTCATAGACTCAAGGGTTCCATATTCTCAACCCCCCTTGGGTAATATGTACTTGGAGTCATAGAAAAAAATAAGGTCCTCTGTGAGTTGCTTAGCTATATGTCCCTCAAAGAGCAATCTACCAATTTTGAGATGGTAACACTTAAAAGAACATATGAAACTCTCAACATTTTGCCACTCACAACAATCTGAAGGGTATACTTTTGTAAATACAAGACAAGTTACATAGATATCATGAAATTTCTCATTCTCAATGAGTTGCAAATACTTACTATTTGCAATGTTTCGTTGAAAGGGCACAGTGGGTGCAATATGTATTTGTTTTTGCATGAATACATGTTGTACAAACGCCTCTATTACAAGGTGAGAATCAACATTCATTTATCTAAGAGATAAAATTTTACCCTTCCAGTGCTTTGATACATCTGCAATTGTAGATGCTTTCACCGTGAAAGCTCCCTTCATACTTGTACGCATATGTACCCAAGACGAGCAATGATACGCATCAGTGATCCAATTCTCTTCTTCATCTTTTCTGTTATGTACTTCTATCGAGAGAATGCTTGTTCTTCTCTCAAGCATTATAATCTATGCATTAGATGTAAATAAATATGTATTAACCCTAAATAATAAGCATTTTAATTCTATTTAGTAATTACCAATATGCCATACAAATCAACATGGCATTAAGATATGTTTACACTTTTGTAAACAGACATAAACATTAATATCGAAACGCATGTGGATATGTACATCGACACAAAGTATAGATTCAATTTCAAGGCATCACTTTAATCATACAATTTACATGAAATATAATGAAAAGAATAGCACAAGAATACTCAGAGAATTTCGCCAAAATAAATTTTATTATAATGAATAGGAGTCTAATTTGACTCAATACATTGTATGAAATGTGGATATTATAAAGTAGTTGTTACAAGGATAGCAGCCACATGGCATGCAAATCTTAATAGGCACATTGGATTGACACCTAAGATATTCTAAGACTCAACACATTGTGTCTTATATGGATAATATAATACAAGAGTTTCACGGATCATTGCCAATTGGTATGGAGATCCGAAAGGACACATAGGACCAATAAAGTAGAGGATTTTTGAACCATCGACTTCCAGCAGATCCATGTCATCCGGCACAAAGGAATCACTCACCACATCAAAATAGTTGATCAAGAATTATGTGCTTCACCTAAACCTTGTACAATACCTGCATGTACAAAAAAATACGTGCATGAATCTCTTTTAACAAAAATACTTGCATGAATCCCTTTTAGCAAAAAATATCTAGATAACTGCATGAATAGAAGCAATACAAAATAAGGCCAATTTACTTATAAGCTGATCTGAAGATAAGATTGAATCATTGCTGATCAAAACCCATTGC
This sequence comes from Lygodium microphyllum, assembly GCF_053477565.2. Lineage (NCBI taxonomy): Eukaryota > Viridiplantae > Streptophyta > Polypodiopsida > Schizaeales > Lygodiaceae > Lygodium > Lygodium microphyllum. The sequence goes on from NC_141162.1 coordinate 67,334,136, forward strand.
AAATGATGGACATAAGAAAACATCAATCCCATCAAACATAAAAGTCACTAATTAAATGAATAAATTTTGGCACCACAGAATATGACAAATTTACCTGTAAATTGAGCTACAAAATCTCTGCTCTACCTTGTGTGTTGTGCTGCAACAACAATTGATCCTTAAATTAGAACTAGCATCAAACCCTATTGTAAAGATAGTAGAAAAGGAAAAATGCATAGAGGAAGAAAGAGAGTGTGTGTGAGTACGTGGAAGAGAGAAAGAAATGAGCACCTATCCAATCTTGCCCGATTTGATCTGTGCAAAAGACAATAGCAAGATTTAGTATTTACATGAAGGTATGTTGAAAAAACAGCAGAAAAGAGGAAACACAGAGAGAGAAAGAGAGAGGAAGAGAGAGATGAGCACTTATGCAATGTCACCCAAAATGATCTCTGCAATAAAACAACAACAAGGGTTAGAACTAGCATTATGTTGTATTGAAAAGATATCAGCAAGAGAGAGAGAGAGAGAGAGAGAGAGAGAGAGAGAGAGAGAGAGAGAGAGAGAGAGAGAGATTAACATCTTTGCCTCTTACTCCAAATAAACTCTGCAAGAAAACAAAAATTAGAACCAACATCAAATTCTATTGAAAATACGACATACAAGAGAAACAACACAGAGAGAGAGAGAGAGAGAGAGAGAGAGAGAGAGAGAGAGAGAGAGAGAGAGAGAGAGAGAGAGAGAGAGAGAGAGAGAGAGAGAGAGAGAGAGTGTGTGTGTGTGTGTGTGTGTGTGTGTGTTAGATGAGCACCTCTATCTCCTGCCCCAAACAACCTTTGCAATAAAACAACAATAATAGTAAGAAACGATATCAAACCCTATTGAAAAAATAGCAAACAAGAGAAAATGAAAAGAGAAATGGGCACCTGTGTTTTGCCCAAAATCTGGAGCTGCATGGAGAAGAAAGTGCAGAGGTAAGTATAAGCTCAAAACCCTAATTACTCTTAGCAGGGAGCTTCAATGGAGATGAAAATTCATGAGTATAGAGAAGAGAGGGAAAGTGGTATGTTGCTCAACTTTTGGGTCAAACTGATTTCGTGAGAGGTAAAAAAACCAACAAAAAAAGAGGAGAAAATACGAGGTGAGAGAAATTCGAATTTTGTGTACTATTCATTCTCCATTTTTTAAATCCCCCACTATCCATTTTTTAAATAGAAAACCCAAGATTTGGAGAGAGAATATTCACCCTCCATGGATGTCAACATCTAGCCTTCCTATTGGACAATCCAAAATGCCCACATCTTAAACTATATTATTTTAAGGGCCCATTTGTGAGATCATTTTTTTCCTAATGGTCTAGGGAATCACATGAAAGGGAGCGATGGATCAAAGGTTGGACTCGAGAGCTATGGCGGGAGAGCAAGAGCAAGAAAGGGAGAGACTAGAAATGGGAACTCCAACAGTCACAATGTGTGACTGGGCCTTCCTTTATTCAAACTGTCACTAAAAGAATAAAGAATAAAGTGACAATGATGGGCACCCGCCACCTGCAGTGTGCAGTGGTGACTGTTAGTGTAGTAATACACGGGCGGCTAGGCAAAGGCGCCTTTACCCCCAACAACCTCCCACTTAAAGGAGTGAAAAGAAAAAAGAAAAAGACAGTACAACATGTACACATGTACAACAGGATGAGGAAAGACACCATCTCATCCCACGCCCATCAATCTCCTGAGGAAGGCAAAGTGCTCTATAGAGAGGCTTTTTGTGAGCAGATCTGTAGGATTCTGGTTAGTCGAGATCTTGACAAGATCAACAGACTTGTCCTCAACGACCCCACGTATGAAGTGATACCTCACCTCAATGTGTTTTGTCTTCGCATGGAAGACCGGATTCTTGGCTAACTGAATAGCACTCACAGAATCCGAATGCAATGTAGGGATAGCATCAATACCAAGGTCAGCAACTAAATGACCCAACCAAATGGCCTCCTTGCAAGCCTCAATGGCTGCAACATACTCGGCCTCTGTAGTAGAAAGGGCCGCACATTTCTGCACCCTGGACATCCAAGAAATAGCACCTCCAGCATATGTGAATACATAGCCAGAAGTGGACTTCCTACTATCTACATGTCCTGCATAATCAGAGTTAGTGTACCCCACGACTCCTGTATCCTGACTGCCATAGAATATACACATATCTGTAGTGCCCTTCAGGTACCACATGATACCCTTCACAGCATCCCAATGCTTCTTGCCATGTGTAGCCATATAGCATGGCACAACACCAACTGCAAAGGCAATATCTAGACGAGCGGCTATCATGGCATATATAAGACTGCCCACTGCTGATGCATAGGGAATCTTGGCCATCTTGGCCCTCTGCTCATCTATCTGTGGACAATCAGCCTGTGATACCTTCACATAAGAAGGCAATGGACAGCCAATAGGCTTTATGTCCTGCATGCGGAAGCGCTCAAGGACTTTTAGAATGTACTCCCTCTGTGACAAGTAGAGGAGTCCCTGATGCATGTCGCATCTAATGCGCATACCAAGTATGTGGGCGGCCTGGCCCAAATCTTTCATCTCAAATCTCTTCTTGAGCTGAGCCTTAAGAGCATCTAGCTCATCATGAGCTTTCCCTGCTCTATCAACATATCATCCACATAGAGGACCAAAATCAATAAAGAACCATCACAGGCTTTCTTCGTGTAAAGACACGGATCCATAGCACTCCTGATGTAGCCCTGTGACTGCATAAAGGCATCAAACTTATGATACCACTCCCTAGGTGCCTATTTTAAGCCATAAAGACTTTTCTTCAATTGGCACACTAGGTGCTCCCTGCCAGGTTCTGCAAAGCCCTTAGGCTGGTCCATATAAATCTCATCATGCAAGTCCCCATGTAAGAAAGCCGTCTTGACATCCATCTGGTATAAATCCAAGTCAAGCTAAGCAGCCAAAGCCAAGACTAAGTGTAGGGTGGTCATCTTAACCACAGGAGAAAATACCTCATCAAAGTCCGCACCATGCTCTTGCTTAAAACCCTTTGCTACCAATCTAGCCTTGTATGCCAGCTTGGGGTATCCAGGGGTAATTTTTAGCTTGTACACCCACTTACATGGCAAAGCCTTCTTGCCCGTAGGCAAGGAAACCAAATCCCAAGTGTCATTCTTATGCATGGAGTCTATCTCAGACTGCATAGCCCTCTCCCAAGAGTAATTGTCATCCTTGCGCATAGCCTCATCATAAGTGAAAGGCTCTCCTGCATCTGTAACCAATACATAATGCATCGAGGGTTGAAATCTATCTGGTGGACATCTGTCTCTAGTAGACCATCTCACGGCACGCTCTGCTGCCTGCCCAGCTGCCTGTCCAACGCCCTGACCATGAGCATCTACTGCTATAGGTTGTCCAACTGGTTGTGCGGGAGCTCTCGGATCCTCCTGAAATATGACCCTGCAGATCTCAACAACTCTCTCAGGCTTCTTATGCATCTTGTCTTCATGGAAGACTACATCATGACTGCGGATGACTTTCCGCACCTGCGGATCCCAGAGATGGTAACCCATCTCACCTGCATCCCCATAATCAAGGAAAATGCATTTGATACTCTTGGGATCCAGCTTACTTCTCTTGTCCCTGGGCACATGGCAAAATGCCTCACATCCAAAGACACGGAGATGCGCATAAGAGGGAGGCTTTCCAAGCCATACCTCCTCTGCAACCTGGCAATCCAAACCACTAGAGGGTAATCTGTTTATGACATCACAACTGTACTAACTACCTCAGCCCAAAAGCTTTGTGGTAAGCTTGCATGGCTAAGCATACTGCGTACACACTCCTGGATGGTTCTATTCATCCGCTCAGCCAAACCATTCTGGGGGGGTGTAGGGGGCGGTCAACTGACGCTTAATACCCCTCTCATCACATAACTACTCAAAAGCACGTGAGACATACTCACCCCCATTATCTGTCCTTAGGCATTTTAGCCTATACCCAGACTGGTTCTCAACCAATGCAAGCCATCTCTGAAACACAGCCAAGACATCAGATTTTAGCTTAATGGGATAAGCCCAAACTTTCCGTGAAAAATCATCTACGAACATAACAAAATGCTTTGCACCACACATAGACTAACAAGGCATGGGCCCATAGACATCCAAATGTACTAATGCCAAGTGCTCACTCATGCATGGCCTACCAGACTTCTTATGCGTAGACCTAGTCTGCCTGCCATAAAGACAATGCTCACATGAATCAAAACATGCATAATCAAGGGGCGGTAAGTACTGCAAACTAGAAAGCATTTTCATTCCCTTAAAAGACATATGGCCCAAACGGGCATGCCAAAGAGATACATGTGGGATAGAACCCACAGAAAAAACATAATCAAGGGAAGAAGCTAATACAATCAAGGGGTAGAGACTGCCAGCCTTGAGCCAACACTGTGCATACATAGAGTGTATCTTTGTCATTTGCGAAGCACTAGAAGAAGCTGCTAGGATATAATCATCATCATCAACATCCTCAGGCTGCATAACATTGATCTCTTCAATTTTAACACTAGACTTTGCAGGTACTATGCTACGATCAAAAGACTTACCCTGCACTTTTTCTTTCCCCTTATCTTTGTGCCTTTCATTGCGCAATTCATGGTATTGTGGCCTAATATACCCCTTTTTCCCACAATGGTGACAAGTAACATCTGCATTCCTACCACGGGATTTGCTACGTGACTTCCCACGAGACTTAGACCGAGATTTCTGAGAATCCCGTCCATGGCCACTACCACTGCCATGCTTTCCATATCCATCATTCCTACCTCTAACTGTCATAGCATGAGACACGTGAGAGGCATCCAAATTCTTACGGTTAACCTCTTCCTGCAGAAGAGCACTCTCAACATCAAATAATTTCAAGGTAGCAGTAGAGACACATAATACAGTGCAGAATACATCCCATGACTCATTAAGAGTACCAAGAAAGAAAAGAGGAGTGACATCCTCTGCAAAAGTGATGTCCTATGAAGTCAAGTTCTTGAGTATAGCATGGAACTGCCTCAAGTGAGTAGACATAGTCACATTCTCCTTCATGCGCAGATCCATAAGCTGCTTCAACCAATACATCTGACTCGCTGGACTTTTCTTGTCATAGAGATTTTTAATCTTATCCCACAAATTCCATGCACTCTGTTCTTCCTCAAAGACATTATAGTGAACATGTTCTGTGAGAGACAATACAATAGTGGACTTGCATAACTCATCAAGCTCAAGCCATTCCTCATCTGGCATAGTTGCAACAAGCGGATGCCTGCTTAACCTCGAAGGTTTGATCTACGATTTTTGCACCAACACATGCCAAATTTGGCTCTTCCAATAAGAGTAATTCGTACCATCAAGCTTAGTGATGTTGAAAATAGCATGATCAGTGGACGAACTCGCCATAATGCAGGCTGGAAGACTGTAGACAGTTCAAAACTGCTTGCTGTTTACTGCAGAAAATGACCAAAAAATCACCAAAATCTAGGGAAAATGGCAAGGAAAGTGGAACCAAAGCTGCTACCCACCAAGTACTGGTGAAATTACATCATTTCAGAGTGTTTCAACATGAAAAATCCATGTCAATCCATACATATATGCTTGCTGTAATAAATTTCAGATTTCAATAAAAGAGAGCTAATAGTGCCAAAATCGGATCCGAAGGCAATCAAATAATGCCAAGACCAAAGCCGGCATCATGCAGGCATAGCATAAGCATATGATGGTTGATAAGCATGAATCCAACACCCAAGTATGTCATACAAACATCTGCCAGTGAGTAGGCACACCCCCAGTCAATGGGGCAAAGTGTTCCTGCCACTACAAAACTTGACACAAGTAGGTGTCAATTCATAAAGATACGGATCCAAAACTGAGACTTAGCTCATAAGCATACAGTGAACCAAGACATATGATGTATCATCCCAAAGGGTAAGAGTTCCCAAAGTCTCAAGTGTCTGTAACTGCTCAATAGCATGTAACGGCTCAATGCATAAAAGTACCGCCTACTCAATGTCTGATAAGCATTCAAGAATGCTCCCACTGGCACAAAAGTCGTATGTACGAGCTCAAGAGCTCAAGCCAAGGCAAGACACATTGCCAATGACATAAGTCTAAGACAATACATCAATAGTACATCCCGAACATGTAGGCAGTAGAGTATCCGTATGTAGCATCCGTAAGCATGTAAAACATCAAATACATCCCAATCCAAACTCTGGCAAGCCAAATAACATCCAAGAATACTCTAGATAATCCAAAATGCATCCAAGGTGGAGCTTCAATGAGCACTCAAGCTTCAATGCATCCAAGGTGGAGCTTCAATGAGCACTCAAGCTCAACGTATGCATAGGGTAATCAACCATGACATGAGCATCAAGCCGTAGGCAACGGGTATGCATAAACCCAAGGAGCATCACTATCAAAGCATATAGCACAGTCAAGCACGAACCATGTCAATGAGTGCGTAATGTCAAAGCTGTGGTAGGGTCCATAGTAATGATGATTGAATTTGGGGCTCATATTCTTTGGGAGGGATATATGCTTGGAGCTTATGAGGACTGTAATAAAGCATAAATGCCCTAGTCTAGGGTAGGCTAAAGCTAAGTATAAAAGGTGGAAATGTAACATATGAAGGATCGTTTTGCCATTTTCAAGCAATACATGCTTTAAGGATCCTTCCTCTCACCAACTAAGAGGGTGCATGCTCTTAGCCACCAAGATATGGGGTGCATACCATGTCCCACCTTGACATGAGATGAATATTCATGTTGCAACATCAATCTATGATTCTCAGCCTTCTATGGCAATATTACTTCATGCTTAGCCACCTTGGCTATGGCTTCCTTGCAAACATGGTGTATTCCTTGTAGTTCTTTGCAAGTATGGTGTATTTCATGAATTTTTAGTTATTTGGCTTGCTGTGAGAACTAGCTACATTACATTGGTATCAGAGCATGGTTTTTGATCCATGTGGCAAGTCATTTTCTTGGGGATCTAGTCACAACATGGTTACATGGTAACCGGGAGGCCAAAATTTGGCCACAATGTTTACACAGTTTAAACCGTGACTAGTAGAAGTGTTCTTTAGCAAGTCAGGACCAAGTTGGTGGATTTTGACGAATTCTGGAAGGAAAAATGGTAGGCTCAAGGCCATTTTAGCAGGTCATGGTCCATTTGGAAGTCATTTTGGAGTCTTCTTGGACAAAGGATAACCTACAGTAACTAAATGAGGTAAAAGAAGAGTTATTTTTGAGAAGCAGACTTTCTCTCTCCTCTTCTCAAGATTTTCTCCAAGAATCCATGGCTTCTACAGCTTCAATCTTTTATCAATGATGACTATTCCCTGATGAGACACCAGATCTTGACTCTCTATGCCATGAGCTTCATGTAGAGTAGCCTTATGCCTTGACTAAGGCAACTCTCAATTCATATTACATGAGGGGATATTTGCATTGATCAGTTCCTCCCTTCCTCCATGAAAATTTCCAACTATGATCTTATTTGCAATGGATTACTCCAAGCTTCTACCAAAAGATTACTCAATCTTCAGCAAGTGATCAATGCTATCTTTCACCTTCTTGATCAGTCTTGAGCTTTCCAAACCCTGGCTATGGAAGATTTATAACATCAGTGAGTTTTCTTTGAAATTTCTTCAAAATATCATAGGGCTTTTGTTCTATCAAGCATTTTTGAGCTTCTTCAATACTCATTGAACTGACATTGAAGATTTCTTGCAAGATTAGAGCACTTTCTTCTCTTGAATTGAGTCAAAACAGGGCAGCCACTTGATTCTTCAAATTTTTTGGACTTGGAAGGAATCATGAGGCTTTTGGTTCTTTATGCCTCTTAAGGCTTATATGCACGGGATTTTGTCAAGAATTGATGGTCTTGCTCCAATATTGCAAGAATAGGGCTTGTTCTTGTCATTACAAGTGTATTGGCAGCATATGCAAGCTTATGTGCTTCAATGGAAGAGTTCTCTATGAAGGATTGAAGTTTTCTACCCTTTTGGATTCTCATTATTGATTCCCTTTCAAATTTTCAGCCACAGTTGGAGCTACAAGATCTCACTTCTATCAAGATTATGCATATCGAAGCCTTCTTGAAGGAGAAATTGGAGTCTATGAGCTAGATATTCATCATGCGAATTGTTGAGATTCAAGCTCATAGGCCTACCCTAGTTGAATAGAGTTAAGTCATACTGACTTAACCATGGTTAGTACTAGGTCACTTTGTTTTGTATGTGTGTAGTACATATAGTTGACTTGGGAGATTGTGTGTTGAGGGGAATGGAATGAACACAAGGGAGCATGACTGCTACCCTTTAAGCATGTCTTTGTCATGGTCCACCTCTCTCTCTCTCTCAAAATGTTAATATGGTATCAAAGACTAGACCAAGGGCTGAACCTTGAGAAGCTCGAGCACCTGATGTCAAAGATGGCTTGTGCACAGAAAGGGGCAAGAGCTGACTGTGCTGAGGAAGCACGTGAAGAGGAAAAGGGCCTGCAATGGAGTTCAACTTACTGATACTAGCATTGGTGGAGGACAACAAAAACGTGGACTTCTTCACCATCATGACTAGTATGTGATGCATCAATAGTTGGCATCACCTTCTCTAGAAGTAGCACAGGTACTTTGAATATACCAATGGCATTGTCGCAAAGAATGCAGGACTAGCTTGTCAGCAATTTCACTCATGTTTGTGCTACCGAGTTGAGCTTCATCGTCAGGCAATGGTTTCTATAATCGACATGTCAGTGATTTCTACAGTCGATCCAGTGTCAAGGAGAGTAATGAAGCATTGAATAACATTTGCATTGACACTTGTTGTGATCATCATCGCTGCCTGCCACTATGGATGCTCAGCCTACTTATCCCAGTCAGCTTGCACGTAAAGAAATGATGCTGATCTCCCAGGTACCTGAGTTTGTGACAACTGCAACTATGCATGCTAATATCTTTCTAATTTTCTGGTAGGGTGGATATATGAAGCCCTTCGATAAATTCTCATCAGAGGCATCTTGCATGTGTTGTGAGGATTGTCATTTGTGCCATCAAAATCAGAGGGCTGCAAAATTGCTTTGTATTTTTGAGGATGGAGATTATGGTTGGGAAGACGTATCTTTTATTGCATTCTCTGCTATTGGAAGATTGAGTCATGGAATATCAGTGGTCGATTGGGATGTATTGTGTATAACAGATCGATTCATAGCAGGATTTGTGAATCAATGTAATTCTGAAGTCACCAAAACGTAAACTATGCTCTCTTGATGAGAAGAAAGAAAAGTATAAGTGTAGAGACCTATACCATTGAAAAGGTTCCTATAGCCACCATTGGCTAGAATACAAACTTGTGGCCTATGATTAGAATATCAGTTTCCCTGCACACTGAAGCAACCAGCTGAGAAAAGCTAAGTTGAGCTGCAAGCTGGTACCTTGAAAGGAGCAGTCACTTAGCTATCTATTGGCAATCTTTTTCTAGATTAAATGCCAAGAGAACTTGAGAAAAGCATAGCAATCATTTCTATGAACTACAAAGCTGGACATTTTTTGGACTAACTCTTGGGTTTGGTGAGGTGCATCTACAAAGATGGACATGGAGCCTTGGTTGCACTAAATTGAGTGCTGTAGCCTGTATATTGTCATGTGACTGTGACACTGACAATAGAATGTTTGAAATGAACATGTACACTCTCAAGGCATTTTCCTCATTGTGGTCCACAATAGTTTAAAATCTTGCAGATATCGGCTGAACAAACATACATTAGTCTCTTTGCCAAGGATTGTAGTCATCATATCACATTGGAATGCAAAGTTGTTGATGTAGTGTAATTGCAGTTAAATGGGAACAAAAGACATGTACTGTCTGAAAATGCAATAGTGTTATTGCTACATTTTTACAGTAAAAACTGGTTGCACTATAGGTCACTGAAGTATATTACCTGGTGGCATTTTGGAAAATTGAATGGTTTTGTAAAGGTGGAATGTTGTGAGCGTTAAATACTTAGTTTTTGAACTGATTTACTACAGTTTTTGCAGTGGGGCTGACTGTTGACAATTTGTGGTAAGAGTATGTGGCATTGTTGCCTAAAGAGCTAGACAAGCATTGGTGCTTTGCCACATGTTTGGAAGTGTATGATATCGGTGTGAGCTAAAATTTACTGTTTTTTTTTTTTTTGCAAAACTGAAGACCTTGAAAATAGCAATAGCAAACACAGGAGAGAAGGATACTTACACTCAGATAGTTGGTGAGAAGCTAGACTACAACAATTTTGTTCTATGGAAATTCAGGATGTCTAATTTTTTAATTGAAAGAGGCTATTGGGACCTGGTTACAGGTCTTGAAGATGAGCCCAAGCTATCGGAGGATAGACCTCCAACACAAGATCAGTTAAAGGCACACATGACTTGGTTGGAAAAGGATAGCAAGGTCTTGCATTGGTTGTCATTATGTGTGTTAGACACAAAGCCTATGCAAATTGCAAACTGTACTTCCCCAAAAGTTGCTTGGGACTTATTGATGAAGAATTATGGGCATGTCACTCATGCAAGAAAGACACTGCTGAAGCAAAAATTCAGCCACATATCCAGGAATGGAAGGTCTATTGAAGACTATGTCAGTGATATCAGATCCATTGCAGAACAACTAGGCTCAATTGGAGCTGAAGTCGACGATGATGATTTAGTGGCTACTACCCTCCATGGACTTGGACATGAATATAAGCAGTTTGATACTTCCATTTTAGTGTGTCACGAGCAACCTGATTTTGATGAACTTTGGCACTTCTATTGCATGAAGAAGTGAAATTTGGGCTTAATACAAGTTCCAGTGGGTTCTACTCCAATCAAAGGGGTAGAGGTGGAAGAGGAAGATCAAATTTTAGAGGAAGAGGTGCTAGAAATGCATATGCAGCCCGTGGGACAGCAAGCTACTGGATGGAAAAATAGGCAACCTCAAGCAAATAGAGGTGTCTCAAATACTCGTGGAAGAGGAGGTTATTCACCTAGAGGAAGAGGAACTTGGCAACAGCCTCAAATGAGTCATGGACAGCAATCAAATGCAAATAAGGATTGCCATTATTATGGCAAATACGAGTATATAGCTAAGGATTGCTACAAGAAGTAGAATGATCAGAGAGCAAGAGGGAAGCATCATGGTAATTATGCTTCTTCTAGTGGTATGCAGGAGGATGGCATGTTGTTTGCAATGCAACATGTGAAGAAAGGGTTGCCTGTACAAGGCAAAGCAGATGATGTATGGTATATAGACTCAGGGGCATCTAACCACATGACTCCTCATGGAGAGTGGTTTGACACATTGGTACAAGGTGCTCATGGATATGTTTGCATAGGGGATGATACACAGCATGACATTATGCATACATGTATTGTTCCCTTGATGATGCATGGTGACAGGAAAAAGAGCCTCTATGATGTGTTACATGTATCTTCTATAACCAAAAACTTGCTTTCTGTGGGACAAATGGCTGAACAGAATCTATGTTAGATATGATCAATGCCCCACCCTCATTAGGTGCTACCAATGATCCATGGTGCTCAAAGTTGTAAGGCCCCCATTATGAGGAGAAGCCAAATGTGAGCCCGAACATTGGTTGAGTCCTGACTTGTATATCAGATGAGGTCTATAGTGACTGGATGGCAAAAAGGTGATTGTTGTGGGTCTAATCTTTGGGTTAGACGGAGTGGTTAAGCTGGTAGCAACTCAAGGCGCATTGCATTGAGTTGCAGTGTAAGGGAGTTAAAAGGGGCCCCTATTGTGGGGTCCGGGGGCCACAGAAGCGACCCCTGGCTGGGGGGTCCCAATGGGGCCAGCGGCCCCCCTGGCAGGGGTCCGGGGGCAACGCCCCCGGCCCGATGGTAAAGGGAATATTCCCTGGCCGACTAGTGGAGGCTCATATGGTAGGTCGCGGTCAGCAGGCCGACCTAACAACCTTCGCGGGCTATAAAAGCTAAACCCCTTCGCAGCCATCTCTCACTCATCTTTCACCCAGTCAGAGTTGCTGTTCCAGCTAGCCTTAAGCTCTTCGCCTATCTTCTGTCTAGATCGCCATCTAAGCTTCACACAGTGGTAGCGCACGGGTGGACAGAGCCATCTTTGTATCAGTTGTTTGAAGTTAAAGAATTTATTGATTCTCCTCTTATCTGTTGCATACTCTCTATCTCTTTCTCAGATTCTGTTCGCTGCGCCGTGTAATATTTTACAATCTACAAGTTAGATTCAATAGAGATGGATGCTACATTGAAGAGTATGGTCAAGGATGCAAACTCATTGCTAAAGGAAAAAGAAATGGCAGGATGTTTACGTTGGATACAAAAATTCCAACATTGAATGCTGCTATGTACTCACATGACAATGCTGCAATAAGGGACATTGAGATATGGCATAAAATGATCGGTCATGTAAATGTTCAAAAGTTGAAGAATATTCAGCATAAGCAAGTTGTACTTGGACTTCCTAAGTTCAAGCATGCAAAATTGGGACATGTATGTCAGTATTTTCAATTTGGGAAGCAATCAAGGCTTCCATTTATGAGGCATGTAAGCACTACTATTAGACCATTACAGCTTGTACATTCTGATGTACGGGGACCCTCATAGAATGCATCTCTTGGGGGATCACATTACTATGTGTCATTCATAGATAACTATAGTAGGTACACATGGTTGTATGTGCTGAAGCATAAGAGTGATGTCATGGATACTTTTCAGGATTTTAAGAGACATGTGGAGAAAGAATTGGCTTGCTACATCTCATGCTTGAGATCTGATAGTGGAGGAGAATATGTTTCTAAAGACTTTGATCACTTCTTGGAAGCTCATGGGATTAAAAGACAATTGTCATGTAGGTACACACCACAACAAAATGGTGTGGCAGAAAGGAAAAACAGGGTGATCATGGAATCAACAAGAGCCATGTTGAATGAGAAAAGCCTACCAAATGCATATTGGGTAGAGGATGTAATGACTGCAATGTATGTCATGAATCGTACACCAACAATAGGTATACATGAGGTGACTCCTCATGAGAGGCTTAGTGGGATAAAGCCGGACATTAGCCATCTTAAGGTTTTTGGATGCTTGGGATATGTACATGTTCTAGATGAAAAGAGGAAGAAGCTTGATACAAAGGCAAAAAAGGCCATCTTTATTGGGTATGCACAAGATAGGAAAGCATACAAATGCTACAATCCTTCTCCTCATGAGACATTGGTCTCAAGAGATGTGGTATTTGATGAGCTGAAACCATGGCATGAGAAGAAGATAACTTTGCTCAATGATGATGATGTGTGTCAAAAGACTCATGTACATGCAGGTATAAATGAAAGTGCAGAAATTTTTGGGCCTTCTAAATATGTTATTTCATCAGTTAGTCCTTGGACAGGTAGATTGAGGACTTCAGCATCTTTGTCCACTGACACGGGTATGTCAATGAGGGGGAGAAATGTGGATAAAGGCAAAGGCAAACTTGGTGATGTTACATGTACATCGCCACTCAGTAGTGGTTATGATTCACCTGGCATTGAATAGCTTGAATAGTGAGTTTGGTATTCCATCAGTTGTGACTCCTGGTGTGAGACATAGATATGTACCACCTCATGAGAGAGGAGAGTCTCATATTGCACCTCAATTGAGGAGATAAGAAAGAGTCAGGAAGCCTGTGGATAGGCTTACATATAGTGGTTATACAATGAGGCACTATGCATATATGGAAAAAGTCACTAACTTAAAGGAACCCACAAAGTTTTCTAAAGCTATTTTGGATGATCATTGGTGCAAGGCAATGGATGAGGAATATTCAGCATTCATTGGCTGAAAATGACACTTGGGATTTGGTTGATTTGCCTAAAGGAAAAATGTCTATTAGTTGCAAATGGGTATACAAACGGTGAAGTACAAATCAGATGGCACATTGGAAAGATACAAGGCAAGACTTGTGGCAAAAGGGTATGCACAACAATATGGTCTTGATTATGAGGATCAGCCTGAGGGCTATGTACATCCAAATTTTCCTACACGAGTGTGTAAATTGAAGAAAGCATTATATGGGCTGAAGCAAGCACCTAGAGCTTGGAATGCTAAGATAAGTGCATGCTTACAAAAACTTGGTTTCACCATGGGCAAGTCTAATCATAGCCTATTCACAAAGAAGACAAGGGATGGTTATGTGATATTAGTCATATATATGGATGACTTGATCATTACAGGTGATGACATCACAGGAATTGGAGAGATCAAGGAAATGTTACATGCTGAATTTTAGGTCAAAGATTTGGGTGAATTGAAATATTTCCTTGGGATTGAGGTTGTCTCTACACCTCATGGTACATGGTTGTTGCAGAAGCAGTATGCCCAAGACATATTGAGCAAGTATGGTATGTTGGATTGCAAAGCATTGAGCACTCCATTGGAACAAAATGTTAAGCTACTTGCAGATGTTGGACGTGAGATTGAGAATGTCACTATGTATAGACAAATGGTGGGTAGCCTAATTTACCTTACCATCACTAGACCGGATCTTAGCTATTCAGTTGGATTGATTATCCAATTTATGCAGAAGCCTATGAAGCTGCACTTAGATGTAGTGATAAGGATCTTGAGGTATGTGAAGGGTACATCAGATTATGGTTTATTCTATGAGCATGGTAAGCCTTTGGATCTTACAAGATATACAGATGCTGATTGGGCAGGAAGTACCTATGATAGGAGATCTACTAGTGGGTATGTATTTTCGCTTGGTAGTAGTATGGTCAGCTGGAGCAGTAAGAAGCAACCTACAGTTGCACTCTCTAGTACTGAGGCAGAGTATAGAGGTGCTGCATTAGCTGCATGTGAGGCAACATGGCTCATGAAGCTTCTTGATGATTTGGGCATGCATGAAGTCAGGCATGTCCCACTCTATTGTGACAACATGAGTAGTGTGCTCCTAGCCAGTAATCTTGTCTATCATGCTAGGACTAAGCACATTGAAGTACACTATCACTTTATTAGAGAAAAAGTGATTGCAAGTGACATTGATTTGATCCATGTGAGGATAGAAGACCAAGTTGCAGATATCTTTACTAAGTCATTGGCTAAAGATAAGTTTATGCATTTCAGAGAACTACTTGGAGTGAAGTACCCCACTTGAGCTTGAGGGGGAGTGTTGAGATTCAAGCTCATAGGCCTACCCTAGTCAAATAAAGTTAAGTCGTACTGACTTAACCATGGTTAGTCCTAGGTCACTTTGTTTTGTATGTGTATAGCACATACAGTTGACTTGGGAGACTATGTTTGAGGGGAATGGAATGAACATAAGGGAGCATGACTACTACCCTTTAAGCCTGTGTCTTTGTCATGGTCCACCTCTCTCTCTCTCTCTCTCTCTCTCTCTCAGAATGTTAATAGGAATTTCAATTTGAGAATATTCTTGGCTACATCAAGCAAGAGATCAAGAATTTCAAGTATCAAATGGTTATTGGAGCTTCCATAATCATCTACTCCAACAATGAAAGAGGTATTTCTAAATTTTGCTCTTAATATTAATATCAAATTTCTTTTAAGCCATCCAATCATTGAAAAGGGAGAATTAAGAGTAATTCCATTTTAGAATTACCAATTGAATGCATATAGAGCCAACTTAGGACTAAATGATGTTATGTTGAATTATTTTCATCCTGCTCAATAAAAATCAGTAGCCAATTTTTACTAATCTCTTCCATTTATTGGAAACTTTATGCCCAATCCTAACCTTGATTTCTTGATGTGATTGTTTGTAATTTGGCTGAAAGTGAAATCAACTAGTAAGTGTAATAAAATTGTAAAACAGTGAGTCACTACTATAGGTATTCCTTACATATGCCCATTTCATTTTCAACCCTATTCCATTTCCAATTCTTGCATATCATGAAATAGCAAAATTTTGATTCAGCCATGCATATCATGCTTTGATTGTTAAAATGCTAGCTTTGCCATGTATATTCCGACTGAGGAAAAATGTTGAAGCTCCGTAGGGGTGCACAACTTGGCCTGGAAGGAACTTTTCATACCTTACAGAGTTTTAGAGCCCATTTAGGTGCCCTTCCTATCATTTTATCCCTCACCACAGGTGGTGGACTATGGACGACCACTTGGGAAAGAGTGGATGAAAATTTGAAGACTAGTGGTACCAAACAGGGCAGTTTGTGACATCTTTGAACATATATGCAAGTCTTTCCAACATTTACCTATTAGTTACAAGTGTTTCTTGGATACCCACATGTGCTCTACAACCCATCATTGGTCTATTAGTTTTTTTGGGGGTCTACAAGTATTACAAGACCCACTTCAGGGTGAAACAGGGCTTCTACAAGGTGTTTACAAATTGCAAGAATTCACACGACAAGTTCACAGTTTCTATTACAAGAATTTCTATCATGATCTAATTTGGGAGGTTGATAGCTTGATTTGAAGAAGGGATATCAAAATTTGATTTGAATAAAAAATATTAGTAATCGGACTCCCAGAGAAAAAGTTAGAGCAATTTTTTTGACAGGGGGTCTAGTGGGACTGCACCTAGACAAGTTGATAGGGGTGCACTGCTTGAGTTCATTTCACCCATATACCCTATTGCAAGCTGAGATCTTGCTAAATCTGGAGTATCCCTACTATATAAGCTTCCTTTGGATCAAGAAACCATTGGCATTGGCACAATACTAAGTAAGATATTGATAGTTTTCTTTCCTATAGTCATATTTGACAACACCTATCCATAATGGCTAAAAACAAAGAAAAGATCAAGTCATGGAGACCATTCAAGAAGACATTAAAGAATATATCAACTATCAAAACAACACTAATGAAGCCCTCAATCATGATGAAAAAGATGATGTTGTAAGTGTTGGTAATGCTCATAGTGCACGAGTGGATAATGATGGAAATTTCTTGTCTCACGAACCTTTTGAAGACTCTATGCTTTCAAGAGAGATGCATATATTGAACCTTGGGATGCATGATCAGTATGATCAACTATTCAAATCCTTGGGGAAGGTTGAGAACACATCCAACAAAGTGGTTGAAGGACTTCCTAGCTGGTTAAGTTTATGAAGAGTGGATTTGAAGATGTAGTAGTAGCTAATCAAGGACTTGAAGACTCAAACCACATCTTTCCCACCAAATGTACCCACTTCTCATATTGAAAATACTTCATCCCAGCCCTCCAATATGAAAGGAAAGAAGATTGATCAGCCTATAATATCAACCTTTTAGAAAAGAGAGCCCTCAACATTGAAGAGTGCTCATTATCAGCCACCAATGTCATCAAAGCATCATGCCCATCCTCAATTCAATTCAAGAGGTGAGGTTACTTATGAAGAAGAGGAGGACCTAAGAGAAGAAGAGAATGAAGACTTTCATGGATGTGACCCCTTCTACAAATCTTTTCTCTCTCAATCTACCATTAAACAAAAAGAATTGGACTTTCATGATAAGAGTGGAAGATTTGATAAAAGAAGGTCATTTCATGATATCACTAACAAAGACAAGTCATTTCATGGTTAGCTAACTAATGGATAGCATCATTCTTTTGGATTGGGACAACCGAATCATGGTGGTAATAATTCTAGAACAAACTCTTTTGGAAGAGATTCAATGAATAGATATTCTTGGAGACAATCATCTTTTGGGTAGCACTCCAACAATTTCTAGCCAACTTATAATGAAAGGAAGTACAAAGAAAAGATTAACATTTCCAACTTCAAGGGGGATAATGCATCTCCAATGGAGTGGGAAGACTGGGTAAATAAATTAGAGATGTACTTCACACTTTTCCCTCACCATGGTAAAGCCAAGTTCTATTTTGCGGCACTCCATCTTGAAGGCTATGCACATACATGGTGGAGAAATATGTAAATATTTGGTCACAATTTTGCTTCTTGGGAGGACTTTAAGAAGGTAATGTTGGAAGTATTTGTCTCTCAATAAGAGAAAGAAAGATTTCAAAGAAGATGTTATGGTCTTCAACAAAGGGACATGTCCATTTGTGATTACTCTAATATGTTCCTTAATCTTTCTATGTACATTGAAGGGATTGATGATTTAGCCAAGTTAAACAAATACATCTTTGGTCTAGATTCAGCCCTCTCTTCGGAAGTAGGTGTGATGCAACCCAAGACAATTCATGAATCCATTTTATGTACTAAAAGATATGGGCAGAAATATAGAAGAGAATCAATGGGGGTTTAGCCAAAAAGTGCAGGTATTCATTACCTAATCAGGCTTCAAGGGTTGGAGCAAATTTCAACCAGCAAAGGGATGTTTATATGCAAGAAGGCAAGGGAACTAGTACTTACAGCAATAATTACAATAAGTTGCCTACATATCCAACGGTCTATGAATCAAAACCAAGTGGAGGAAATGGTTAAAGCCAATGGCTGAAGCAAAACAAAGCTTTGCAAGGGCTGAAAATGCACAAAAGGGATCTCAAAGCAACACTTACAGCAATGTCCTTTCAAATGATCAAGTAAGAGACATGAGGGCCAAATACTTATGTTTCAAGTGCAGAGAAAAGTGTACACAAGACCATAGGCTGAAATGCAAATCCAAAAAATAGCAAGCTTAAGTTTGTCATCATTGATGAACCAAATTAAGATGAAAGTGAAGAGGAGAATGTATTTCATGTGGAAGAAAACCCTATGGTTGAAGAAATGCATGATGAGGATGAAGGAAATAATTATGAATTTTATGATATTATGGATAGTTTTCATTTTGATCCAAGTGGTTCTTTATGTGCAATCTCTCATGATGCATGGACCGGTTGTAAAGGAGAAAACACCCTTAGACTTGAGGGGCTGATCAATGGTAGAATGGTTCATCTTTTGATTGATATGGGCAGCACCCATAGCTTCATTAATACCAAATCTTTGCATGGTCTAAGATTTCTTCCTCAACAAATGCAAGTGCCATTGAAGATCCAAGTTACTAATGGAGCTTATGAGTCAAGTAATGAATTTTGCCTACACACTCCTATTACTCTATCTCATTTATGTACTTTGGAAGTGGACTTGATCACCTTGGAAATGCGACCCATAGATATTTTCATTGACTGTGATTGGTTGAAAACCATTGGAATTTTTTCTTTGGACTTGCAAAACATGTTGATGGAGTTCCAATGGAATGGACAACATGTCATATTGAAGGGCATTGGTCAAAAGCAAATGGAACTCATCTCTATGAAGAAGATGCGTAAAGAAATCAAAGCACAGTTATGTATATTCACTCTTTTACTTGCGAAAGTGGATGAAGAGCAGCCACCAAATAAGCCATCATCTTCTTCAAAACAAAAGGATCCAAGAATGGAAGAGCTATTAGAGAAATACAAATATTTATTTCAGAACCATCATCTTTGCCTCCAAAGAGGGAGGTAGATCACCCTATTGACTTGCTGCCCAACACAAAACCCATCAACAAACCTCCCTATCGCTTGTCAAAGTTTGAAAGGGAAGAGGTGGAAAGACAAGTTAAAGAGTTGCTGAAAATGGGTTTAATTAAACCAAGCCAATCTTCTTTTTCCTCTCCTGTGCTCTTGGTAAAGAAGAAAGATGGATATTTTTGCATGCACATTGATTATAGGGAGGTTAACAAGTCCATGGTGAAGAATAGATATCTAATTCCTTGCATTGATGACCTCTTGGATGAGCTCAAAGATGCAAAGGTCTTTACTAAGATTGATCTTCATTTGGGCTATCATCAAATTCAAATGAAGGAAGGGGATGAGTATAAAATAGCCTTTAGGACTGAAAGGAGGTTATACCACTTCTTGGTCATGCCATTTTGGTTTTTAAATGCGCCCACTACTTTTCAAGCACTCATGAATAAGATATTGTAACCTTTCTTGTTCAAAATAGTCCTTGTATTATTTGATGACATCCTCGTTTATAGAAAATTTGCTATAAGTTTAAAGTTTCACCTCATTTTACAATTTCACTTTTGAGTTTGAGTTTTCTCTCCTAGAATACATGGCACACACCAAGCAAGCAACCTAGAGACACCCCCTAGAAATCCTATGCTGCAGAGGCCACCTCCTCCAGCTCCACCACCACCACCACCACGCCAGCATCTCAAGTGTCAATGGAAGCCATGCATAGTGGCTCTTTGTGAGATTTTCCATTACCAAAAGACCACACACCTCATGATACCAAAGGCTCCATTCCAGAAGCTAGTGCGTGAGATTATGGGTGCTTTGGTTTATTTTGGCTACTATGCAAGTCCACCCTTGACTCAATTATATTTGAGGAGTGGAGGCATTATTGGCCTATGATGATTTCTATGGATGACTCATGGGGCATTGGAAGAATTGGTGGGATTCTCTTTGAGCTGAGTGGTGAAGGTGTCTTTGTCACATTCGTGCACCTCCGCTTCTGAAATTCAAGTGGCTTCCTTGAGAGGGCATCCTTTCCACTTGGTGAGGTACTTGGGATACCCTTTGCATTCCTAGCATCAAAGGAATGTCTTTCATGGAAGATGAAGTGGAATACTTGGGTCACATTGTGGGAGAGCAAGGCATTTGTGTGGATCCTAACAAGGTGAAATGTGTCAAAGAGTGGCCTACTCCTATGAATTCTGCTTCCTTGAGGGATTTCCTTGGATTTTCTTCATTCTATAGGAGGTTTATTAAAAATTATGCTCATGTGGCAGCTCCTTTGACTAATAGGCTGAAGAAAGAAGCTTTCTTTTGGGACTCCATAGCTGATAAGAGCTTCAATGAGCTAAAATCTCTCTTAGTTTCAACACCTATTCTTGTATATTTAGATTTCTCTAAGGAATTCATTATATGTGCGAATGCTAGTGGAAGAGGAGTTGGGGTTGTTTTGTATCAGGACCATGGAGTATAGCCTGTGAAAGTCACAAGCTCGATGACAAGGAGCGTCAATTATATGTCTATCAACAAGAGATGTTCGCAATTTTGCATGCTATCAAAAAGTGACATCACTACATATATGGCGGCCATTTCAAGGTGAAGAGAGATCATTGTGTGCTGAAATATTTTCTTTCCCAACCAAATTTATCCCCTAAGAAAATGAGGTGGCTATCTACTCTTCAAAGCTATGATTTTGAAATATCCTACATGGCTGGAAAAGATAATGTTGTGGTGGATGCTTTATCACAGATATGGGCATGTTCTATCTCTTCAATTTCAATTGTACATAAGGATTGGATTCATGATATCAAAGAAGAAAATTTGCTTGATGAGCAAGCATCAAAGATGTTGAAGAAATTTTAGCAAGGTAAAGGAGAAGAATATCCCAATTTCCATTGGCACAACGTTCTTTTATGGTATCATGGTAGAGTCTACTTGACACGACAATCCTCTTTCAAAGTCCGCATTTTGCACAAGATGAATTCTTCACCTTTGTTGGGCCATCATGGGATATTCAAAACATTTGAAAACATCCATAAGAACTTCTATTGGAAGGGCATTTGGCGAGATGCCAAGGATTATGCAATGCAATGTCTTCCGTGTCAACAAAATAAAGATTCATCTCTTCTACCTAGTGGCCTACTTCAGCCACTTCCTATTCCTCAAGGCAAGTGGACTAATATCTATATGGATTTTATTGTGGGATTGCCTACAACTAAGCATGGGTGGAATAGCATTTATGTGCTAGTTGATCGATTGGCCAAATCAACCCATTTCATCCCTACTAAGGCCCAATTTACAACAAAGCAAGTGGCTCAACAATTCATGGAATGTATTTTCAAGCTTCATGGTTTGCCAACGAAGATTGTGTCCGATCGTGACATCAAGTTTATGGGCAGATTTTGGAGGAGTTTGTTCTCTTCAATGGGGACTCTTTTGACTCCTAGTATCGCATATCACCCACAAATGGATGGGCAAACCGAAAGAGTTAACAAATGGCTAGAAGATAATTTGAGGCACTTTTGCTATGAGACACAAAATGCATGGGACCAATGGCTCCATCTGGAAGAGTTTTGTTACAACTATACTTACCATATGAGCATTGTAATGTCTCCTTTTGAAGCTTTATATGGCTACAAAGTACAAGTACCCTCCGCATTGTTTCATGAAGATGTAAATTCACAAGCCCATGAGGATTTGAAAAAGATGGAGGCCCTTATGAAACAATATAAGGACAACATTTTTAAAGCTCAAGAGACAATGAAGATCCATGCGGATGAGAAAAGAAGACATGTGGAGTTTGAGGAAGATGAATGGGTATTTTTGAAGGTTCCCAATTCACGTTATGCTTCCCTTAAAGGAGGACACAACAAACTTGCTCATAGGTTTTATGGTCCTTATCATATTGTTAAGCGAGTTGGGGATCTTTCTTATCAACTAGACTTATCTTCAAACACAAGAATCCATAATGTCTTTCATGTGTCTCAGCTTAAAAAGTATGTGGGTTCTCAAATTCAAGTTCTTGAAGAACTACCTCCTTTGGATGATGATGGTTTGATAATCTATGAGCCTGAGAAGATTATTGGCAAGTGGGAGAAGATTCTAAGGAACCGTATTCTTGTGGAATACCTTTTCAAATGGAAGGGTTTGCCTATCAAAGAGTCTTCATGGCAACAAGCATCATATTTGGAACAATTTCCATGGCTTAAGCAAAAGGACATTTCATAAACAAGGCAGTAAACAACTTGCTGTATTAAATTTTTGTGAGAAAGTAAATTGTCTTATCACCATCAAAATTAAATTTTGAAGGCATGGCTGGATACTATATGTTCTCCTGTACATTTCTATATTTTACACATGAAAATCGGCTACTTCTAGCTCAAGATATGGTCAATTTTGTACTACATCCTATTTTGCACAATTTACAGTAGTCTGTTCCATATATGCGGTCCATCTTCATCATCTTCTTTAATCTTCATCAACATGGAGCCTTATTTCAGCATGATTCCAAATGCTTCAAGCTATCTTTGTAATCATCCTTGTAATTTGTTCCCAATTCAACTTTGAGGACAAAGCTCTTTTAGGTCGGGATGGCTTGTAATAAAGTATAAATGCCTTAGTCTAGGGTAGGGTAGGGTTAAGTATAAAAGGTAGAGATGTAACATGTGAAGGATCTTTTTGCCATTTTCAAGCAATACATGCTTTAAGGATCCTTCCTCCCACCAACTAAGAGGATGCATGCTCTTAGACACCAAGATATGGGGTGCATACCATGTCCCACCTTGACATGAGGTGAGTATTCATGTTGTAGCATCCATCTATGATTCTCAGCCTTCTATGAAAATATTACTTCATGCCTAGCTAGCTTGGCTATGGCTTCCTTGAAAACATGGTGTATTTCTTGTATTTCTTTGCAATTATGGTGTATCTCATGAGTTTCTAACTATTTGTCTTGATGTGAGAGCTAGCTATATTACAAGGACCATGTCTCCTTTGGTGAAGAGGACCATCAAACATTTCTTGTTGGCATGTTCAGTCATAGTGATTTTGCTCTTTTACAAACTTTGATTAGCAACTTCATTTCAGTCTCTCTATTTCTTTAAGAATTCTTATGCATCCTAATCTTCAACTTTGGCAGTTCTTGAGACTAAGGCTAGGGGTGTGACGGCTTCTTTCCCTATGGCTAACTCAAAGGGTGTGTAACCTATTTCTAAGTGGATTGAGCTATTATAATGTGAAACTCAAGAACATCAAGGTGCACCGCCCAATATTTTTGGTCCACTCGGCATAGCTCCTGAGATAGTCTTCAATGCCCTAGTTCACTCTCCCTATTTGCCCATCTATCTTGTGGGGGAAACATGATGAGAATCTCAATTGTGTTTCCACAGTCTTAAAGAGTTCCTTCCACATGTCACTCATGAATCTACCATCTCTATTTGACATGATGGCTAAGGGCATGCCATGCACTTTGAACAAATGTGTGAAGAAAAGGTAGTGTGCTACTTTCTTGGCATTCAATGGTGACTTAGCAAGTATAAAGTGGGCTTGCTTGGAGAAATAGTGCACCACTACAAAGATGATGGTATAACCATGGGATTCTAGGAGTTCCACAATAAAATCCATGCTAATGAATTCCCATGGTCGGCTAGGTACCGGCATTGGTTAAAGTAATCCTATTGGCTTGAAGTGTAATACCTTCACTAGTTGACAAGAAGGACAAGTTTTGAAATAGTCTATGATTTCTTTCTTCATGTTCGACCAAAAAGAATTGTTTCCAGAGTGCTTCAAATGTCTTGATTTGTCCCTTATGTCCCCTAGAGCCCCAAGAGGAACACCAAGGAAAAGGGGATTCTACTGCAAGAAAATCTATCTTGTAACATCAACAAGCTTTTATTTCATTCTTTAGATGACCAAAACAAAGAAAACAGCAATTCTTCACGCATCATCATAGTAGATATCTCCCATGGATTTGATAGAATCAACCATAATCTTCAACATCTTCATACAATCCATTAGTAGAACAAGGAACATAGAAGAATACACCATTTTTGAATGGAAATCAATCACATAGTATTTATCTTCAATTTCTTCATAGTTCTCTCTCTCAATCTCTCATATACAGATACACTGTTTTGATAGAATTGACTCTCTCTCTCTCTCTCTCTCTCTCTCTCTCTCTCTCTCTCTCTCTCTCTCTCTCTCTCTCTCTCTCTCTCTCTCTCTCTCTCTCTCTCTCTCTCTCTCTCTCTCTCTCTCTCTCTCTCTCTCTCTCTCTCTCTCTCTCTCTCTCTCTCTCTCTCTCTATCAATAGTATATCATCTCCTCACTAAAATAATTTATAATGACTCTCAATAATCCTCCTTAGGTCTTGGATGCACCTCCCAAGAGGTATGTCTGATGTGAAGAGGCACCAGAGCCACTATAGTGTCTCTTCACAGCTCACTACTGTCATTATCACTCCAGTCTTCTCTTCAGTCTTCAGTAGCTGCTTCTTCCATTTGTTTTAGCTATTTTGAACTTAGATTCATCCTTTCCAAAAGTTAGAAAACTTTTCCAAAGTCACACATACATTCTACAAAACATTACAGAAGATCTACAGAACAGAACAGGAACAGAACAGATACAGAGCAGAGACAGAGGCTCTACAAAAGGTTTACAGAGGGTTACAGAATGTCATCAGAGAATGGCAAATCCTCATAACTCATACTAAAACCATTCCAAACTATCAAAAGCTATTCAATAAGCTTTCAAAAGTTTTCAACCTTCATCAATCATCAATCTATGCTTCATACAGAAGAAAATCAGAACAAAATAGAGGCTACACAGAGGGTATCAGAACCTCAACATAACCTATCAAAACATCATAGAGTCTCATATTTCCACTAAAAATTATAATGAGCTTCCAAAACATAATAAATATCATCCAAAACACTCTCAAACACTTCCATTAACAACCATACATCACTCTAAATACATCAACAATCAATCATTCAGACCTCAAAAATAACAAAAATCAGTCAAAAATTCAGTCTTTTTCCACTCTCAACATATTCCCACACTTAGAAAGGAAGCGTCCTCATGAACTAAGGAAAAGAAGAATATAAGTTCACTAAAGAGCTCAATTTAATCTTCTTCAGTAACCTCAATAATCTCTCCATCACGACCCCAACTTATCACCTGTATTTCTAGAAAAGAATATGACTAAAGGAAAACTTCGTTATTCATTAACACATCTGATAAACAATAAAAAGTCATAACAAATTTGTAAAGGATATAAGAGGTTCTTATTTAGTGTTCCATCATAAGATTTCCATCCACCATCATCATCAATAGTTGAAAAGAGAGCTCTCGAACAAATTATTCAACCAGCACAAACTCATCATATACAAATTATTACAACACACACACAAACACTAAACACAACCATCTAAATGACACCTCCAAAAAAAGAGAGATATATAATTAAGAATCATCCAAAATACATTGCAAAGGCATCAATGAAGGTGATCCCTTTTGAAAGCTTGGTGATTATGAAAACGATCCATGGAGAAGGACTCATCCACAAATGTCTTTGGAGGATTTTGAAAGAACTGAAGGCAGCACATCCTTTCTAGCAAAACAAGGTATCTGCTAGGTAGACATGGGGCATGAAAATATAGGACATCCAACTATTGGGAATCTATGTTCACATTGACATTCATACAAAGCTTTGGAATGGCCTTTTGAGCGTTATGGGAATGCCTATGCATATATGCTAAGTAACAAGCAAAATGAGCTGTCAATCTCACTGAAGGATCTAGAGATTGCGAATATTGGTGAGAAAAATGGAGGTAATTCTGGTATGCTTGACTAGAAGTTGTCTGGTCCCTTGGAATTAATGGTCAATTAATCTATGGTCCTGTGAGAGAATGAGTTTAGCTCCATCCGCTTCTTCTCGGAATCTACTGATCAAATCCTTCGTACCCACTAACCAACTGAGGGGGTTGAGAAATAGAAGTGGCAGGAGATGAAAGTGGAATAAGTAAAAGAGGATAAAGAGATGAGTAGGCAAAATCATAAAAGAAGGAATAAGATAAAGAAGGAGTGGCTGAAAATTTAAGTGAATTAGTTAGGAAAGGTGTCAATTGATAAGCAGGAAAAGTAGAAGGTATATGGATAGATGGAGAAGGGTATGGTGGAGAAGGGGAAAAGACTCGATCTTGAATGAAAGAACAATAGGTAAAGATTGGAATTTGAGAAAAACCCTGAGGTTGGAAAAGGAGAGGTAAGATAGCTGCTAAGTTGGATTTATAAAGGGAAAAATAAGTATCATAGCAATGGGCCATTTGTTGATAGTACAATAGGCTAGGAATAGAGGGACCTAAAACAGATCATCTATGGTAGGCATCAAAGAAAGATGAATCAAATGGATGGTTCTTGGAAAGATAAGCTAGAAGATCCACCCTCAGTTGGTTAGTGCTCTGCACATAAGTATAAGTTGTATTTTGACATTGGTTCAGGACTATAGAATCAATCATTGAATGCCATGAAGTGTCCGGGCAAGTAGCTTGTTGACATATAAGGTAGCTTGTAAGACCACATCTCCCACATACCAAGCCAGATCTACACCATCTGAAATTAACATATCACCTCGTAGATACATATAAGACAGCAATATGGTATCAGTAGTCACAGAATCTTCAAAAACCATACGGACAACTTTTGCTAGCAAATCAGAAGACCAAGCCCCACTCCAACCATCCTCTGGAAGAGGGAAATCCATCGTTGAAAGCTTCATATAGAAGGCCAACTTCTACAACTGATAGTGGACAAAAAAGGAATGGTCCGAAGGAACATACTCCTGAAAGTGCTCAAATGTAGACCATAACAAATCCATCCTGGACTACAATCTTTTCACTTTATCTTGAAACAACGAACATAATGTGGCCTGTCTCTGGAGAACTGCCAAGTCCTACTGAGATATAGAAGAATCATATGAACATTGGGGCTTGGAGGAATGGACCGTGACTGCGCCAGTTGGTCCTGCAACTGCTTAATCTGGGAATCTTGGGATTCCAATGTATTATGAATAGTCTACAAAGCTGACAGGTTCGCATCTAAAAGATTCTTAAACTTTTGAGCTTGTTTGGACATTTTCTATTTCTCTTCCGAGACTCTAGTGACCTCTGACTGAGCTTTTGCTAACTGAACCTTCAAAGAATATATTTCTTCTCTCTAGGTCTCAATCATTTGGGTCTGCTACTCCATCTACTTAAACAGATCGGCAAGAGTGTCTTTAGCAGAGGCTAACTCTGTGGTTGCCTTATGCAACCGGTCTTTGGATTGCATCAATTCTTCATAGAAAGAAGCATATAACTGCTGAACACAAGCTGTCACTGAGAGTTCAATAGAACTATAGATGTCATTACAAAGAAATGGAATGGCATCTCCTGACACTAAACTATTCAGCAAAGGAACTGATATTTCCAAAGAACCCTCTTGATGTTCCCTGAATAAATTGTTACATGTGAGGTAGGCAGGGAGGTCACTTCCAGAGGTAGCAGGAACTGTTACTATATGATTGACTGAGGAAACTTTCTCTGCTACACGCTTGAAGCGCTTCTGCTGAATGACCAATGGAGGAGGGGAATCAAGATCCTCTATGTCAATAGGTTCTGAAATCCTCTGAAGGTGGAGGGGGGGGGTACTGGATCAGATGGAGGAGGAGGTAGCACACCCTTCGTAAGGCCGGAATATATCAAGAAAGCATATAAATATGAACCATAGGTGACATTTGTGACATTTCCTCTGGTCAGTTTGACAAAATGTTGGTCCATCTTTGTAAGCAAGTAATTACTCTAATCAATGGCAACCCCTTTAACACCATCCTGGAAGCTGTGAAGAGCTCTTTGGACAAATAGTGAGATGGTGTTTTGGTAGGCATAAACCTGTCTTGGAGAAATTGGCAGACTAACTTCCAAAGAGGATTGATGATCATGGAAAAAGACACTCCTGAAGTGTTAATCACCTTCTTGACATCCAGAACCTCTTTGGTCCGCTCCTATAATAGCTTGAGAATCTCATCATTGGAGAATAATTGTCTGGCTATAACAAAGGGTTCTCCTTTGTAGGGAAGAGACAAAGCCTTCCCTAACCCTCTAAGTGTCAATACCATGGAAGTTCCACAAACCAAGCCCGATTTCTTACTGTATGATGCAAGAAACTCATCACATAGGGATGGATCGTCTGGAATCAGAGGGAATGAAGCAGCCACAAAAGTTGAAAGGCATGCGTTCGCGATAAGCTTAAAAGCCAGTAGGGAAGAATAATACCTACTGATCAATGGGACATACTGAACAAGAGGAGGAACGTGAGGCGCCATTCAGATGGAATACACACACACCACAAACACAAACAATCACAAAGAATGCCTACAAAACAACAAAATAGCTATAAAAAATAAATCGATCAAAAGAAGCACACACAGACGTAACTAACCAATTGACCACCCCAAACAATGCACATCCTAGAAAAAAAAATTGGCATGACCTCTACACATATACAACCGAAAACTTCATGCGATGCAACAAATAGTCACCCAAGACCCTGTATTAGGCAAAAAAAAAAAAAAAACTACAGACCGCATCTGTAATCGTATCACACAATTAAAACATAATACCTCAAAAACCTAATCAGGACCTAACCATAACTTTGACCAACAAGTTCAACTTAAAGGACTATACGTGCCCATCCCACGAAGTGTGTTTTTTAAAAAGGGAAAAAAGTGCAGTGAGGGGAATGATTTTAATGAAGTGTTCATTTTAAGAAATTATTAACAATTGTTGAAATTTTATTAGGTTGTAAAACTTAATAAGAAAACGGCAGTTCCTTCTTAAAATTTTAATTACAAATTATTAGGGTGAAGCAGTGCTTAAACGAAACCCAGACTTCAATACCCAAACAGGGGTCTCTAAATGCAAATTCAATAATTAAAAATTAATGGTGATGTGGAGCATTTTTTTGTTAGCGCGTGCTCTTTTGTGATAGTTGTTTCATTTTTTATTAAAAATTAAAGTGCATTTGAAGCACATGTAGCATTGTGCAAAGTGAATGGTGGGTTGATTTTAAGTTATTAAAAAAATGTGTGTTTAGCGCGAGTGCACGTGCCATGGTGGTGTTTTGGATTCATTTTAAGAATTAATCGTGAATTTTGGGATAGCAGAAAATTAAAAAATAGCAAGAAAAAAAGAAAAATACCTAGAAGTGGATATGTGTGTATGCAAGGAAATGGAATACGTACGTCTCAATCCCAAGATAATGAAAATGAGTCCCAAAAATAAAATGAAAATAACTAAAAAGTTTTGACAGAATAAGCTTTTCAACAACAAAACCAACATCTTATAAAAATGTCAATAAAGTTGGTGTGTTTTGATTGTGTGATTTGATGAATGTTCGGTTTTTTATTATTGGTGTTTTTTTCTTTTTTCTCTTTTTTAAAAAAAATGATTAAAACGGGATATAGGACACATGAATATGTTGTGAAGTGTAATGGTGGGATTTTAAAAATCCAACAAGTGTCAAAAATGTGTTTGAATTTATTCATGATTTTTCAGCTTATTTTTTAAATTTAAAATAAATTTTCATGAGACAAGATATTAAAATTAGGATTTTGGCTTCAAATAATACTTTGGCCATTTATGGAAGCATTTTCAATTGAGAAATTATTGGAAAAAGGGACAAGGGGATTTGTGAAATTTTTTGAAATTTTTCTAGAAGTATTTCTAAAATTTTACCAATTTTTAATGAATTTTGCTCATTTTACATGTATTTTTGAAAGAATTTTAAAGTTTTGAATTTTTTGCAATTTTTTTCTTGAATTCCCACTTTAAAAAATATTGCAAACGATTTCACCAATGTTTGAAATTTTTGAGAAAATTTTATGTAATTTATTTGGATTTTTAATGAATTTTTGAAGTTTTTTGGTGTTTTATGATTGTTTTTATGTGTTTTCAGGATTTTTTAGGTTTTGAAATGAAAAGTCGGTACCCGAGCTGCATGTGAACAGCTGAGAATGACTTCATGTGAATGGCTGACTACAACACACCACCGCATGGACAAGTCGGATGTGCGTCCTCGCGCGTGAACGCTCACTAGCAGCCCACGTACAGACAGGCACACATCGGGGCCCGCGTGAACATACATATGCACACACGAGACCATTGGCAATAAGGAGGCCTGCGTGTAGGGGGTGGTTAGAGAAGGTGGTGTGCCCAGGGAGAAAGTGGGGGTCGACGGGGGGGGCGACAGAAGGCGGACCTCGATGTGTGCCTTCACCATAATTCCACCTTCACCATAACAGAATAATTAGGATTCATACGCCTTTGTCTTTGTCTTACAGGTTTGGCATTGGATTCTAGGTCAATGTGATGTTGGAATACTGTGGGGTCAATCCCCTTTAGATCTTTATATGACCAAGCAAACACATCTAGGTTCTCCTTTAGTAGATTTCGCAGGACCGCTAGTTCTTCTCCTGGAAGATTGAGACCCACTTTTAGGTGACGTTCGGTACCATTAGTATCCAAGAACATTACTTGTCTTTCACCTTCCACTTCGCGGATGAATGTCCCACGGATTGCTTATGGATAAAGGTCTGACTCTTTCAAGAGAGTAGTGTCATCGTCAAATGTTCCACTAGAACCAGTGTCCTCCTTCTGAACAGACAACTCATTCGTGTGTTGAGGTTGTTGGAAGGGTATCAGAGCTCTGTTTGCTTCTGTGTGAGTGGTAACTTCTTCTGAACTTAGGGGTTCATCTTCAGATGATGCGTCTAGGAATGTCACATAGCACGGACCTTCTAGATACCATGGCTCTGAGGGCTTTGGCTTCTGTTGACAAGGGGCATCATTATCATCTTTTCTCTGGACTGAACGGTCAGGGCGATAGGAGCCATTAGTGAACTTAATTTTTATGTATCTAATCCATTGCTTATGCAGATTCTGCATACTTTGTGGTCCATTGGCCAACCCAAATGGAACCATGGTCATTCCATCGAACACCCTGAGATCTTCGGCCTCTGAGGTCTTTGTAGGGACATCAACAAGATCATCCACTATCAGAGAAAATTCTTCATCTGCACTTTCATAACCAGCTTCATTTTCTTCCACATCATTTTTATCCTCTTCCTCTGGAGGCTCTGTCTCTGCTTCTGTAGAGGCTCTGTAGAAGAAGAACAGATCTTCTGCTTCTACATCTGCTTCTATCTATGTTACTGCCTCTGTCTCTGGCTCTGTCTCTGTTACTGCTTCTGACTCTGCTTCTGCCTCTGTCTCTGGCTCTGTGACTGTCTCTGTTACTACTTCTATGACTGTCTCTGGCTCTGTCTCTGCTCTGTATCTATTTTGTCTCTGTTCTGTCTCTGTGACTGTCATGTAACAGGGAGAACAGTACATCCATGCTTCTATTTCACTATTAGAGGTGATTTCAGAAGTCAATTCAAGTTGAGGCAGGAGGTATTCTCCCATGGACAAGGACTTTGCTTCCCTTGGTAGTTGGCTTACAGTACCCACTGTTAGGGACTGTGCCTCTATTTTCTTGGGAAAGATCTATTTAACAGCCTCTTCATCTCCCAATATACCATGTGTTACCTCATTGGAGGAGTTAGTTAGGACTTCAATGGATGTGGATCCATTGCTTTTTTGCGATCCATACAATTTCAACACCACTTTGTTGGGTTCTCTGCCTAGGGTTAGGGTTCCTTTGAACCAGTCCGTCTTGGCTCTCGCTTCAAAAAGCCAAGGTCTTCCCAACAACAGAGGGTATGAGGTCCCATAGGAATTTGGTTTGACCACCAAATATGTCAGCCAATAGTCTTTTCCTGCAAGGGTTATTTTTATGTATGGGAGGATGCCCAACGGTTTAATTCTGCTTTGGTCTACCAATCTGATAAGCCACTATATAGGTTGAATTTCTTGCAACCCTAAGTCCTTCATTGTCACATCCATCATTATGTTTACTGATGAACCTCCATCAATTAATACATCTGAAATAAAGCATCCTTCAATCCATACACTAATCTCTGGGGTTCTAGGATCTAGGAAGTCGTTAGTCACATCTACTTCCTTTACAGGCTCCGGGGCCTTATTGGTCTTGGTCGTTGTTGAAGGAGCAATCCTTAATCCATGTCTTCTTGTCAAGATGCTTTTGAATTTCTTTCAGCACCAGCTGGGAGACAGCATCAGAACTGCCGGAATGTTAAGTTTGGTTTAAAGGTGTCTATGTCTTTAACCAAGTCATAATCTTTGATAGGATCCACAGGCTTCTCTAGCCTGCTGGGGAATGGGGCTACACCCATTTTCATCTTTCCTTTTTCTTCTAGCAATTGTAGCATCGGCACTTCCTCTATTGCTAGAGGTGCTTCTACATCATCTATCTCCTGGACCTCTGGTCCTATTTCTAGGACTACCTCTGTGACTCTCTGTGGCACTACAGTGCTCTGTTGTACTGCACTGTTATATCTTGTACTGCTCTGTCCCTCTGTTGACAGGTTAAAATTCACAGTCTTGGCAGGAGAATTATTTTCATTCTGAACAACTGGTTCCTTCTTCTTGGCGTGCGTGACAGTGGCAACTTCCAACTCTACCAAATTGGAGGCATGTTCTTGTGCCTTCTATTGGCTATCAGTAGCATTGGCCTTTACAGGGGCTGGACTTGGACAATCCTTCGCAATGTGGCCTTCTCCTTTGCATCGGCTGCATAAGGGATTGTAATCCACAGATCGTCTAGGGTTTGGACAATTTGGGAAGATATGACCCTTTTCTCCACACATGTAACATTCCACTTCTAATCTCTGACCACTGCCAAACTTTCGGCTTCTGTAACTTTGAGACGGAAACCTCCTTGGACCGAAATTAGGACCAAATTCCCTAGGCTTTGGTCCAATATCTTGTGTTGTCATTTTGGATTCTAGCAAGTTGAATCTTGCATTTTCATCCTTCTATCTTCATTCATGCATCTCTTTCAGAGAGAAAATATCCTCTGTATGGTTCTTGCGCAAACAGTAGGAACAGAAGGCTCCAGGAATAGTTGGTTTTTTAGTACATTCAGTGGCTAAATGTCCCGCTTGATGACACTTTCGGCACCATGTATTAGAGCGTATCACATCTCTTCCAGCTCCCGCTGGAGTGGATATATTGGTAGTATTTACCTTTACGTCTGTAGCTACTCTATAATCGCATCCATAAGCTCTTTCTTGATACTTGCAATTGAATTGGATAAGTAGTCCTTCAGATTTTCACCTCCTGAAGTACTTGTAGTAGGGTTTTGGGAAGCTTCTATAATTACTGCATACACTGGTTGGGTTGATCTAGAAGGTCCTCTCTTCTGGTTCTGATTTAGAGCTCCCGTTGAGACTTGGGATTGTTGATTCCAATTGGTAGGGTTCCACTGTTGTTGAGTCGCCATTAGAGGAACTGTTTGAGGCCACTGTTGTTGTGGTTGAACCATCATTTGAGGTACTTTCGTCTGTGGTGATCATAGTGGATTAGGTGCACTATACTGCGGCACTATTTGCATCTAGGGATAGGGGTAGGGAACTGTCCCTGGGACTGCATTTGTTGGGTATACCATTCCTGGCATGGGAGGAGGTAAGACTCCTCTTCCTGGATTCATTGACAACCTTACTTTAACTTCATCATACAATCTTGCACCTTTCACTATAGCTTGCAGATTGACTGTGGTCTTCTCAATTCCACGAATTTGCAAACTTCTGGTTGTAGGCCTCTAAGGAACACTCCTTTCTAAATACCTTCGTCCAGATGATGGTTAGTCCATCTCTTCAGGATGGATCCCATTCACGAGAGATAATCTTCTACTCTTTTTCCATAGGACTGACTTAGGTTCATGAACTCCTCTCGCAACCACTCTTCAAAACCTTCACGCCTGAATTTAGTGAGGAAGGCCAACTTCAAGTCGTCCCATGTGCCAAAAGTTCCTGTTGCTTGTCTCTCATACCACTGAAATACCACGCCCTTGAAAGTAGTGGCGGGTACTATTGCTAACCAATACTCAGGGGTTCTAGCATTGTTAGCCACACATGCTACCATAAATTCTGCTACATGAAGATCAGGGTCTTCATTATACTCTCCTTTAAAAACTGGCAATGTCACATTTGCTGGCATCAATATTTCCAGGACGAATTTGACTAGGAAGGGGACCTTGAGTTGCCATGGGGACTTCTGTAAAGAGTGCTTTAAGGGCGTCAAAGGAGGCTTCTGCTACGAGCTCGTTCTCAACTTTGATTTTTGCATTCTCTCTTTTCACGTACCTCTAGACTCGTTCTAACACTTGCCTCTTGATTACGTCATTCATCAAGGGGTTGGCTCCAACCAGTTGGTCTGTACTCAACAGAATAGAATTAGAGAGGGCTTCAGTCTCTGGGGGATTCTCTAGCCAACATCTCTTCTACTTTCTTCTTTTCAACATCTCTCAATTCGGCTTTCAAACCACTACAGAGGGGGAGATATTCAATTTTGAAAGTATCAAAACTCATCATTCTTAGGATTGTTGTTGTGCCATTATAATAATGCCAACTTTTGAGGGTTTCAATAGTGTATGTTGTGAAAAACACTCTATCTACCAACTTCCAATGGGTTGCTAATTGGACAAACAAAAGATTGGTAGTGCACCAAGCATCCCACGTATCTTGCTGTTGAGCATCCACGAACAAATTCCAACTCTTTTCCTTCTTGTTTTTGTGAACCTCCACAGACCACGACTCTTGGAGCTTCTTCACGATCTCCCACTTGATGATGTTTGGAAACTTCTCAATGAATACCAAATCTTCCATGGATAGTCATTCTCTCTAATTCTGCTCTTCATTTTGTTCCCAAACAATCTGCCACCAAGATGCAAGTTTCTGCTGCTTCAACATGAAGAGGAAACATTCCACCACATAGAGCATGCATCATGATGGTAATATGTTTTTGCCATTGTGGGATTAATTTCTTGTGGAAAGTGGATTCGATAATGAGAATCTCGAACTCTTCAGTGGAAGAAGGAACTTTGCAAACATCCATTGAATTCTCCTCTTCTTGGCAATGCCATTTCCTTCATTTTTAGCCTCTTTTGATGCTTATTGATGGCAAGTTTCCTCGCTGCACACCAAAAACATAGAGCCCCAAGAGGAACACCAAGGAAAAGGGGATTCTACTACAAGAAAATCTATCTTGTAACATTAACAAGCTTTTATTTCATTCTTTAGATGACCAAAACAAAGAAAACAACAATTCTTCACGCAACATCATAGTAGATATCTCCCACAGATTTGATAGAATCAACCATAATCTTCAACATCTTCATAGAATCCATCAATATAACAAAGAACACAAAATAATACACCATTTTTAAATGAAAATTAATCACATAGTATTCATCTTCAATGTCTTCATAGTTTTCTCTCTCAATCTCTCATATACGGTTGCATTGTTTTGATAGCATTGACTCTCTCTCTCTCTCTCTCTCTCTCTCTCTCTCTCTCTCTCTCTCTCTCTCTCTCTCTCTCTCTCTCTCTCTCTCTCTCTCTCTCTCTCTCTCTCTCTCTCTCTCTCTCTCTCTCTCTCTCTCAATAGTACATCATCTCCTCACTACAATACTCTTATAATGACTCTCAATAATCCTTCTTAGGTCGTGGATGCACCTCCCAAGAGGTATGTCTGATGTGAAGAGGCACCAGAGCCACTACAATGTCTCTTCATAGCTCGCTACTATCACTGTCACTTAATCTTCTCTTCAGTCTTCAGCAGCTACTTCTTCCATTGGTTTTAGCTCTTTTAAACTTAGATTCATCCTTTCCAAAAGTTAGAAAATTTTTCCAAAGTCACACATACATTCTACAGAACACTTACAAAAGATCTACAGAACAGTATAGTATAGGACCAGAGCAGATACAGAACAGTTATAGAGCAGAGATAGAGGCTCTACAGAAGGTTTATAGAGGGTTACAGAAGGTCATCAGAACCTCATAACTCATACTAAAACCATTCCAAACTATCAAAAACTATTTAATAAGCTTACAAAAGATTTCAATCTTCATCAATCCTCGATCCATGCTTCACACAGAAGAAAATCAGAACAAAACGGAAGCTATACAGAAGGTATACAAAACCAATCAGAACCTCAAGAGAACCTATCAGAACATCACAGAGCTTCATATTTCCATTGAAAATCATCATGAACTTCCAAAACATAATCAATATCATCCAAAACACTCTCAAACACTTCCATTATCAATCATACATCACTTTAAATCCATAAAAATTTCATCATTCAATCCTCAAAAACAACAAAAATCAGTCAAAAATTCAATCTTTTTCCACTCTCAACATTGGAGGTATTAAAATTCACTCTTTTGAGGATTGCTATAGTGCCATTATCTTGATAATACTAACTTTCAAGGGTTTCAATAGCATAGATTGTGAAAAACACTTTGTCTACTAACTTTCAATGAGTTGTTGATTGGACAAATAGAAGGTTGTTAGCACACCAAGCATCCATGTATCTTATTGTTGAGTGTTCACGAACACATTCCAACACTTTTCCTTATTATTCTTGTGAACCTCTACTAACCACGATGCCTAAAGCTTCTTCACAATCTCCCACTTGATGATGTCTGGAAATTCTTCAATGAACGCCAAATATCCCATGGTCATTCTCTCTATTTTTGCTTTGCTCTTTAGTTTTCTGGGATACAATTGGCTATAGTGGTACGACTTTCTATAGCCTCAGAAGATAGTGGGATCAGTCTATCACAGAGAGCCTGCATCAAAATATCAAATCTCAAATGGATGGTCATTCTCTCTATTTGTGCTTTGCTCTTCAGTTTTCTGGGAAACAATTGGCTATAATGGTATGACTTTTTTTAGTTTCAAAAGACAGTGGGATCAGACTGTTTTCATAGAGAGCCCACATCAGAATAGTGACATGTTTTTGCCATTGAGGAATGCACTTCTTGTAGAGAGTGGTTTTGACAATAAAGATCTCCAATTCTTCAACAGTAGTAGGAATTCTACAATATTATGTTGCTTTTCTTTCTCTTCAACAATGCCACTTCTTCCATTTTTAGCCTTTGTTGGTGCTTGTTGATGGCAATATTCCTTGGCTGTACACCAAAAACATGGAGCCCCAAGAGGAACACCAAGAAAATGGGAAAAACTACTACAATAAAATCTATCTTGTCTCACCAACAAGCATGTTCTTTATTTATACTTTAATCAACCATGAGAAGAAAATGAACACCAAGAACTACAAATCTTCATGCAACATCACAAATTTGTAAATTTTCCATGGATTTATCACCACAAATCTTCAACATATTCTTCATAGCAACCATCAAAGAACCAAAATGACACAAAGGAATGATCAACTTTGAGTGGAATTCATCACATGGTATTCATATTTCAGTCTTTCTCTCTATCTCTCTCATAGTCTCATTCAATGATACATTGTTTTTCATAGAAAAGTGACTTTCTCATACACTATCTCTCTCACATGTGCTCTCTCTCAATAGTACATTGGAATAACAAAGAATAACTCTCAATAATCCTCTCTTGGTCGTGGATACCCCTCCCAAGATGTATGCCTAATATGAAGAGTCACTAGAGCCACTAGAGTATCCCTTGAGAGCTCATCAATGTTACTGTCACTTTAGTCTTTAGTTCAAGTTTCATCAGCTACTTCTTCTGCTTCTTTGAGTTTGTATTCTTCCTCTTCCAAGATTGCAAAACATTCCCCAAGCTAAATATCCATCCATTAGAACACTTACAAAAGCAAACAAATGCTTACATATCAAATACAAAAGCTCTATAGAACACTACAAAAGGTCTATAGAATACATAAAAATCACACACCTCAAACCAAAACCACTTTGAACCATCAAAAACCATTCAACACAGTAGTTGCTTTTTAGGTGCAACATAGTGAATCTAGGTACATGCCTTTTTGCAATTTTAAATTGCTTTTTAAAAACCAAAACATTAAAAAATCCAAATAAACCATAAAAATTTACATAAAATTTAAAATTTTTCCAAGAAACAATAGTAAAAAACAAAAATTCATTGAAATTTTTGTTCACAAATATCAACAAAAAATTTCTAATAAAAATAGAAAAGATTGAAAAGCCTAATAATTTCATTAAAAATCCTTACAAATTTACAAAATACTAAAAAAATCCTTAAAAAGTTTAATTTTTTTCACAATTCATTTTCAATCCTTTAGTTATTGGTTACACAAAAACAAAACCCAACTATCAATAAAATCAAATAAAAAGTAAGAAACATTAAAAATCCAAAAAAAATGAAAAAATTATGTATGTTTTTGGAATTTTTTCTTCACAATGTAAATTCTTAGCTTGGTGGGATTGTAATTTGGATTACTTCTTAGCTATGGTTTCCTCTCCATAGATTGATTTTTTGGTGCGCTCATTCAAATTAGGGTGCATTCACACATCCTACATGTATCAAATTTTTCTTTTCTTTTTGGTGCACCACAAATAATATTTAATTGCTAAAATGAACCAATTGATCACCCTTTTCACGTGCATTTGTACTCAATGCATATCATTTTAAATAAGATAAAATAAATCTACTATTCACATTATACGCGCTTAATGTGCTAAACACGCACATTGTAATTTGGAATAAAATTAACCAACTGTCACTCTTGTAGTGCTATTAAAAAGAGCACTACACACAATTATTTATAAAAATGAATATACATTTAGAGACCTTTAGAATCGCAGCTTCCAATCTTGCACTCCATATACACTTTTTTCCTTCATTATATATAGCTTACTTTTATACACACTTTTTTTGTTCATTGTATGCATGCAACTTGCATTGAGCAATATTTATAGAGATATTTTCCTATTGTTGTTCTAGCCTATCATAGTTCACTACAATTCTATGTTAGTCATGTTATCATTGTACTTTTTAGACATTGAATCAATGAATTACTTGTTTTTGGCAACGTGTTTAGTGTCTATCAAATCATGATGTATAATCTTTTAAACTTAGTGGTACGATGTAGCTTGGCTATAAAGCTCAAGCTACTTCAAGGCTTTGCCTTTATTTTCCTTCTAGGTCTTTAGAGACATATCCCTAACCTGTAAGTTGTTTGTCTTTGTAATGAATGAATTGGAGGTCCTCCTTCATTGCTACGACTTCCATCATATAGAAAGCAGGGGGATATTGTAGTGAAAAGCAATGGGCTGAGAGAAAAACCTTGTCTTACACCCTAAGACTAAAAAGGGGTTCTAACCCCTGAATAAGAAAAGGAAAAGAAAAAGGAACAAAATTCCTACAAGCACTTGATTATCACCTTGTGAAGGCCTGGTAGGTTCTTGGGGAGATGAGTCAGACCCCCAAGGCCAATGCCTTGCCTTCCTAAGTGGTAGTAGCTAGCAAAAAAAAAAAAAGGAAGGTTGGAGAAAAAATAAAAGTGAGCGATAGAAAAGGATTAAGTGTCACCTCACGCGTGCTTGGTAGGTTCTTGGGTACCGAGTTGGAACCTAAGGCTTGACGCCCTGTTCTCCTTGGGTCACTCTACGCTCAGCTCCCTCCTTTTTACATGCCCAAGTATGGAAACCTTGGAAAGACAATGTATTACAAGAAGAATATAATGACT
Organism: Lygodium microphyllum; assembly: GCF_053477565.2. NCBI lineage: Eukaryota > Viridiplantae > Streptophyta > Polypodiopsida > Schizaeales > Lygodiaceae > Lygodium > Lygodium microphyllum. The sequence goes on from NC_141162.1 coordinate 67,374,203, forward strand.
AGGCTATAGGAGTCCTCACCTCAGAGGAGGTCCTGGTCCAGTTGTCGTAAGTTAGGTAGGTAGTTCAAACCACCACTAAGATGACCTTTTTTATTGGCTTTTCAGCCAGTCTGTATTTGCACAGTTGGTAGACTCACTCTAGATTTCTGTCAGATTATGCCGGGCCTATCCCTTGGGGATTTTCATGCCTTGATTTTGTCAAGGGGTAGGGTGAGAGTTGTGGTATGTTTTGTTGTTTATTTTTTGTATCATCTTGATGCTCTTTATGGTTCTATTTATGCAGATCTGTTCGTGGGATTTGATGGGCTAAGTCACCCTATCCCGTGATCGCCAATGAGAGCTAGATTTTAGGAGCTGATTTTGAGCCATGCTTGAAGCATTTGAGACCAGTTTTTGGAGCAAAAAGTGCCCGGGAAGCATCCAAGAACAAATTTTCATGAAAAATCAAACAATGGCGGATTACCCCAGAGCTAGAGTTTTCCTAGATGCATTTCGATGTTAGGAATCCAATGCAAGTCTCGATTCATCAATCGGAGTGACCGCCCATTTAATCCCTGCAAGGTTTGGCATTATAAATCAGCTACTAGATTCAGGAGTTGGAAAGTACGCGACAAAGGCCAAGATGATGGATTTTCATGCTGCCATGTTGCCTATCCAGGAAGATCTCAAATCCGAGTCCATTTGCCCCTCTGGGAAGTGTGAATACACAAAAGACATGAATTGGCTATTTTAATGATTCAACCTTAGGCTTATTAACAGAGGGCTAAAAACTTAAAAAACTGATGAGACGGGGTGGGGGGGATTTTGTGCCCTCTTCAAATCTGATTAGTGCCTCTTCAATTCAGAATCTTCTAGAGAGAGCAAGAGAGAGAAATTGTTGATCCACATAGAGAGAGGAAGATGATGACTGTAGCCTTGCCTAAATTCATGAAGGAATGAGAAATCTGATTTTTATTATTTCTCTCTCCTCTCTCATCTTGATGTTGTTCATATGCATCAATTCAAGAGAGAAGGGGGTGGGGTGTGATGAAAAATTCAGAGAAAATGATTATGTTGGAGTGGTAGAGATCATAGATTGAGCCAAGAGAGTGCACCATGCATCAGCGACCTCCCGACCATGACATACGAGCCTCAAACCCGCGGCTTTCTTGCATAAATGAGCAGTTCTTTTGTTTTATGGAAAATGGTCAAAGAAAGTGCTTGATTTTGATTGTTCTTGGTTTTCTATATTGGATTCTCTCTGCAATGTGAAAGAAAACCAAAAAATACAATATTATAATTTTCTGCAAAACATGAAAAACCCGCAAGTTGCGGTTTTGATAAAAATAATAGAATTTGGAGTTTTTGTTAAGTGTTTTGGGATCATATGGGATAGAAATGGATATGAAAATGATGCTGAATGCACTTGATCAGTAAGAACTCTAAATTTTGAAATATTATATTTTTATAAATAAATAAATGGAAAAAATAGAAAAAATAGTTTTTGCACCTTAAAAATTAGAAAAAAATACATTTTATGTTCGTGAACATTTAACAAGGTTGGAGAATGAGGATTAGGCCTCAATCAAGCCTTGTTTTTATATGAAAAAGTACATAAAAATGAACCCTACACCTACCCAATGAATGCAAAGCCTAAATGGTAGGAGGGAAGAGGGTTTGTGAAAGTGGTTAGTTGCTGAAAATGATTCAAATTCTGATCTAGTTGCCTATGCACAACATATAGGATGGACTATCATTTGAGTTAAGGAGATTAGTAGCATAAATAAATTTGGTGCTAGTCTCTATCAACGCCGCACATACGATTAGTTGAAGGGTTGTCTTTGCACTTCACCTAGTTGGTTTCTAATGATAAAATGCTTGAGCACAATGGTCATCCACACTTGCATTGAGCATAACATAGTATCAACCCTGGATGCATTGCAATTGCTTTCCAAACATTGACCTACATGGAGTGGTAAGGAAACCCGAGCTGTAGGGTTGATGAACAGTTTCTTGGGACAAGCTTGGTAAGGAAAGATCAAATCTCCTGGATCGTTCAAAATATATAAAAGTGGAGATTGTTTGTATGTTCTTTATGTAAGAGCAGCGCATCGAGGGGTCAAATCCTCTCAGCATAGAAGAGCTGCAATGGGGCCAGGGCATTCAGTCCTATGTTTGTGTTACATGGTATATTATACCAAGATGTATGTGATCTCCCTCTGAGGAGTAAGGAAGAGAAATTGTTGGGCTACGTACCATTACAAACGCAATATCTATAGTAGTAATTAGGGCAATGTGTCCCCTTGGACACTCCTAGTCGTGAACCCACGTGGGGTTGTCTTGTGAGTGTTATAGAGGCCCGCCGACTAGTGCCTATACCCAGTGTCAAGCCCATTTTAGGTCCTGACACCCATCCATTAATAGGCATCACAGTGCTTGTAGTAGTCATACACATCTTTACGAAGGGTTGGCCACCAATAACCTACGAGTAGAGCTTTTATGGCTGTTGGTTCCTCCCGCAAAGTGTCCAACATAAGGCTTGTCATGACATGCTTTCAACACAATCCCAATCTCATCTCCTGCAATGCATCTCCACAACACTTTGTCTTTGCCTCTCTTGTATAAAGAATTGCCTAAGTAAGGTGTAGGGGGTTGATTCTAACAAAAACTTCTTCTTCTCTCTACTAGAGATGCTTGGGGGATAATGTTGTGTGGCCAAGAAGTTGGAAATGTCTACATAACATAGGCCTACTATTTTGACCAAAAACAAGGAAGTATTAAGGAGATCTGGATTAACTTGCTCCTCTTCTCCAGTCTCAGGGATCTGTGATAGATGAGCGGCCAAAACATGGAAGTGACTAGACTTTGTAACCACTTGAAAATTAAACTTTTAGAACAAGAGTGACCATCTCATCTTTCGGCCTTTAATGTCTACCTTATACATCAAGAAGGACAATGCCTCATGATCCACATAAAACTTGAAGTGTGTCAATAGAAAGTAGTATCGAAACTTCTCCAAGAAAAACACCATCGTGAGGCACTCTAACTCGGTCACTATATAGTTCCTCTCCTGATCAGTGACCTTACAGTCTGTATAGTAGATAGTTTGGTCCAACTTGGAGGAGCCTTTTTGGCATAAGACTACGGCTAACCCATCTACAAATGCATCAAGGTGCACATGAAACTCCTTTGTCCAATCAAGAGATTGTAAGATGGGTGCTTCAATCAAGCACTGCTTCATAGTGTTGAAAGCTTCTTCACAATCAACTATCCAAATGAACTCTACATCTTTCCTCAAGAGCTTGTGCAAGGGAGATGCCTTTGCTACAAAATGCGCAATGAATCTCCTATAATATCCCACATGGCTGAGAAAACCCCTCAAGTGTTTGAGGTTGGATGATGCTATTAGAGCTCTAATCACCAATCTTAGCAAGGTCACCCTCCATAAAGAGCTCTTCTTCTTGGCCACAACTCTTCTTCTTCAATTTCGCTATAAATACGAGGCATGAGGAGCTGTTGGAGGGCAGTCTGAGAAAGAGAGGAGAAGCCCTTCTTAGAAGTATAGAGCAAGAGGGATTGGGGAAAGAGAAACACGAGGATGAGAATTCTCATAACGAAGACAAGGAGGATACTCCATGAGCTTTTGGAATCAAATACTCCATCCCTTCTACCCTACTTCCTTGTGGAATCAAGACTCTTCTAGATTTTTCTAAATTCCTAGTGATCGTCGCCAACCCCCATCAATTAAATTCCCATCAATCCAATTGTGACAACCCCAAGATCTCTTGCCAAAAATCCCCTCTATGATCTTGCGATTAAAGACCATGGCCCCGAAGAAGAAAGTTACAAAGGTTGCAGAGGTGGGAGCTTCCAATAACACTGTGGACACAATTAATACAAACGGAGTGATGAGTACTGGGCTTACAAACAAAGCTACAAATACCATCAACCAAGCACTCGGCATGGATCCCCATGTACTATATTTTTATAATAAAGGCAACTAGCAAGCCATCATCCCATGAATTGGCAACAAAAGTTGATTCATAAAATATGATTTTATTTATTTCCTACATATTATCTTTTAAAGGAATTCTTAACTACAAATTCCAAGGGGTAACTTGGGTTTGTATAAGATGAACCTAAACGAGTACAGGAAGTTACTGTGTCCCTAAAAGACTTAATATTTTTGATTGGTATTGATCTAATGAGACCTCTAATGGATAATCACGGATGCTAATTTCTTGATATATATAAAATATTGAGATGGAATTGTCGAAGACTACTTTTTGTAGTTAAACTAACCAAGATTTTTTTAATCGCGGGCAAGGATGCAAAATACTCCAAGTAAGTTATTCTCAATAATAGAATTGTTGTTTAGTCCAAACTAGATCCCAAGGAAGGGGAAATCCGACAAGACTATTGGAAGGTATTGCCACTCATGCTAAGTTTTGCCTTGATATTATTATTTTTGGAAAGAAAATATTTGTCTTGAAAATTAAATTTTTTAATGTATAATGCATTAGAATTAAGATGTTTGTGATTGCAAGTTGGGTAATAATCTTTCCTAAAATCATCAGGCTAAGACATGGATGACCGACTATAGATCACCGTCTGAGGAAGTATTTCTTGTAAGCACACTAACTGAGGTAGTGCTCTTGATGGCGATAGACCTCTCCAAGGCCATCGTGAATAAAATCTACTCCAAGGGGGTTTTCTCCTTTTTGTTTTACATTACTGAGTATAGACCAATCATGATACGAAAGGTCTTGTCGTAGGGAACTCTAGTTGACAGGAGGAGGTGAGGATATCAAGGGGCTCTTGTTATAAAATCCTTTGGCTCTTACAAACTACCAACTACCCTTCGATTTCCAGATAGTATTCTAAAAGTTCCAATACTAGTTGAGGAATGGAACTTGGAAAGAATTAACTTTCGGGTTGACAGTCTAGTCAGAAGCACTATCATGAAGTTTGGTCTTAAGAATGGGCCATAAAATTTTTAGAGAGCTGCCTACAAGACCTTTGATCATTACTTAACCACTTTCATGAGAAACTCTATTGATAATTCTTGTGTTTTCAATAGTAAGAAGGAACACTTGACACGTCTTATTAGGTTGCATTTTGAATGTCTTCAAACCCACTTAAATTTAGTCATTGTAGCAAATCAAGGGATACTTTGGGTCGTGTTTTATCTAAACAGGGAATGGCTATAGATCCAAGGAAGATCTCAATAGTTCACAATGCTAAGAATCCTAAGAAGCTTTAGGAGGTAATGAGGTTTGTAGGGAAAGTGAGATGGAAAAACAAGTATTTTAGGTACCTTCACATATTCATTCTCCAATTACTAGTGACCACCCTCACTAAAAAATGTATATAGTTTGTTTGGAGGGAGCATCAAGAGAACACATTTGTAGTACTTAAGAAGATTTTGGTTGCAACTCCTATTTTTCAACCTTTTGTGTGGGACTTGCCATTTCATATATTTGTTGATGCATTTGACTTGGCAATACAGGCTATTTTAATGCAAGAGAGAGAACTTGGATGGGTTAGACCTATATATTATGCAAGCATGAGATCAAGTTTAGAATATATAATTTTATCAATGAGATTAAGAGGGAAGCATTGGGAATGGTTTACTCTCTCCCAAAGTTGAAGCATTATTTGTTGGATAATCATGCTATTTTAAAGGTTATTTTTATTGATAATTACTTTTCATGTCATTTTCAAGTATTATTTCTTGGACAATCATGGTATTTTTCATGTTAGTCATTAGTAAGCATTATTTTTGCTTGATTAGCAAGATGGGAGTCATAGGAAGATTGGTTAGATGGTTGTTATTGATGTAAAAAATTGACTATAAGGTGATACATACCATAGGAAAGGAGTATGCTATAGTAGCATATTACTTGAGCAAGATAGAGAGTGATGAGCTTGATGCAAGAGTGTTTGATCAACTTCCAAATGTGGAGCTCTTTGAAGTGCATGTCATGGATTCGAATCCTTCTTATGATCATGTTTTGCACTTACTTGTGGAGGGAGTCCTTAGGGATGTAATGTATGAGACCTTCTTCATCAAAGGGAGGCAGCTCATCTATTGATCTTGTTCATCAGACTCTGGAAGGTTGGATGGGTCATTGATAAGCCCAAATGGGATCATCATGAAATAGGATAATCCATGATCAGACCTAAAAGTTGTTTTAATCTCATCACTCTCTCACATGCGAGTCTAATGACATCTTGATCTCAAGTCAATCTTGGTAAAGAGCTTAGCTCCTTTGACCTCATCAAGAAAATCATCCACTCTAGGAATCAGATATATGTTCTTCACTATGATCTTATTTAGATCCCTATAGTCTATACACATCCTAAAGGATCCATCTTTCTTCTTTGCTAACAAGATCATTAAAGCATAGGATGGAGAACTAGGCTCAATAAAACCCATCTCTAAAAGCTCCTTTATTTTCTTGGCCACTTCTTTGTGCTCACATTTAGACAATTTGTAGGGTGGCTTATTGATTGGCTTTGAGTGAGGCTCTAGGTCTATAGGGTGATCCATTGCTCTCTTAGGAGGTAATGACATAGGCACATCAAAAAAATACCTATACTCCTCAAGTAGAGCTTTTAATATTGGATTATTAACTAAATCCTTGGATTGATCTTCGACCTCTTTATTCAAGTATAAAGCAAAAATCTGAGAGTGCTTCTTATACTCCTTCTTGAGTTGCTTTGCTATGGATTCCTTGCAGATGGATAGGCTACCCAACAATGCCAACTCCATGTACAACTATGAAAAATCCATAGCAATCCTCCCTAAATTCATCCACTAATCATACCCAAGTACTATATCTATGGGCCCCATCTCCAAGTTAATTAGTTTTACCTTAGCTTCATAATTTTCAGCTAACTATATATGAATCAATGGACACATTTGGGTGCAGATTTTCTCTTCACCATTAGCTACTTGAACTCTTATGGGTTGTTGTAAATTAGTGAGATGACAATTCAACTTGTCAATAACTTATTTATTTACAAAACTATGTAGACTACCACTATCTATCAAGATAAACACATCCTTCCCATGAATGATACCCTTCATACAATGTATTAGGGATCGTAGAACCTCTCCAAGAATTCATGGAGATAGAACAAAGGGTAGTGGTAGCAGTATGAAAATTTGTTAGATATGCTCAATGCCCCACCCTCATAAGGTGCCACCAATGTGTTAAAAGATGTGGGATCTAGAGCATGACAAGAGCTATGGTGGATGGAAGATGAAGATTAAGCTCATGATGACATCGACAAAGAGTTGACCTATTACACAAGTGAATTAGGTTCCAAGATTGAGACTTGGACTCATAAACACAATCTTGTGTATAAGACTAGCAACGACCAAGACACTATCTTAAATGGGAAAGCATCATGATATTGCATTCATCATATATGAAAATGACAAGCAAATACAATGTTGAATAGAGTTGGGTAGGTGACAAGTTTTTCTTCTTTATGCCCATGGGATTCAGATGCCTACATGTCCTTAGCCTAGGACTACCTTATCCAAAGAGGCTACAATAGGTGTGATTTCAAATCTCAACACCCCTCTTAATCACAATCGGAAGTACAAAGTGTGTAGAGGCTTTAGTGAAAGCAACACCTGTAAACTGTGTGCACACCATAAACATGGCAAAACACTAGAGGCTATCATAGAAAAGGCTAAGTATGGGTACCACAAACATGGTGGACATCCAGAGGCTATAATAGGGAGCCTCACAAAGTGTAAAGAGGCTATCGTACAAGGCTACATGAGGAGTTTACAAGCTTACGATAAAAGCATTTGGGCTAGGCATTACAAGGCTGAAAAAAGTCTTGTAAAAAATTGGGTCAAAGACCGTCAGGCCCTTGTAGTTTTCAGTATTTCTTTTCGCATAGATCTTCAATTTATTGTAGGTCTTCTCGTCAATGTAGTCCAACTTGCTCTTTTTGATCTTTACTTGTTCTTCACTTTGCTCTTTTGGTCCTCTTCTTCTAGGTCCTCTTGGTCTTCTTCATTGACTTTGCTTGCAATAGTTGCATCAATCTTCATGTTCATGTCCCCCTCAAGCAAAGATATCATTATCTTTGAGGCAACAGAAATGGCTTCAAACTCTTGCACTATCTCCAAGGTAGCAAGCATGTCTTCAACTTCTTCAAATGAATACATTGATTGCTCTTTGTTGTGCAGGCAACTTCAAGACAAAATACTCTTCGTTTTTGGAAGTAGCCATATAAAAATTTTCTTATTTGACATTCCCATGATAGGATATCAGCTCCAAATGACTAGCAAAGAGTTGATCTTGAATGTGCTAAAGAGCACAAGTGCCAAGAAGCACTAATTTAGTATCAAGAGATACTATCTTGATGAGCTTGGTGTTGAAAGAGCTTGAGCTCCTTGATGAGGTTGAGATCTTGAAATATTCAAAAATCCTCAAAGACTTGTCCTCCTTGTTGATAAATCAATGGCATTGAGTATATGAGAGTTATAGGGAGTCCCTTGATCTGTTCAACTAGCAAAGATAAGCAAATGAAGTGAGAAATGAACCTTAGTCAACTTTGGCTATGGTGAACTGTGATTAGGGCTTCTGGCTGACTGAATTTCTGCTTGCAGCAGTGCATACACATGATCTTATGATGAAATATTTGATGAAGATGAAGCTTATGTAGTAAGCTTCCAAAGCCCTATAGCCATAGGGTAAACCATGGTGGATGCTAGCAGCATAGAGCGTACGAACGAAGACAGATGTAGATTCGACAACAAGTTTGAATTTCCAAAATGCTACTTTTTGATTGCGTAATGTTGGGATTTGTCATGATGGACTGAAGTTTCCTAATATGTAGAACAACTTCCCAGAAGAAATCGACTTAAGATGTGGCTTGTAGATAGAGTTGTGAAAGCTCCAAGTACATTAGGTCGTCATGTTGGCTATGGAGGTCACATAGAACAAAAGTTGACAGAGTTGACAATGTTGAGCTACAGATGGCCTAATGTTGGCCTAATGTTGAGCTTTGAGATGACAGAGCGGAGCTCTAGGAGCAAGAGTAGAGATCTCCAAGAAGGAAGCATGTCAAGATCTTTTCTGGTTGAAGAGATCTGAGAGCTTAAAGCAGGGTGGCTATGGCTGTCAAGCAGGGCAATGAGAAGAAGTGGGAGATGAGGTCCTAATCTGGGGACTGAGCTCAAGCCAGCCAAGCTACATGATAGTAAAAGAGAGTTGGAGATGCAATGCCATGCCTGACTGGGCTCTAATACCATGTCAAAAGACGTAGGATCTAGACCATGACAGGAGCTATGGTGGATGGAAGATGAAGATTAAGCTCATGATGACATTGACAAAGACTTGACTTGTTACACAAGTAAATCAGGTTCCAAGATTGAGACTTGGACTCATAAACACAATCTTGTGTGTAAGACTAACAATGACCAATACACTAGCTGAAATGGGAAAGCATCATGATATTGCATTCATCATTTATGAAATTGACAAGCAAGTACAATGTTAAATAGAGTTGGGTAGTCTTTCTTCTCTATGCCTATGGGATGCAGATGCCTGCATGTCCTTAGCCTAGGACTACCTTATCCAAAGAGGCTACAATAGGTGTGATTGTAAATCTCAACACAATGATCCATGGTACTCAAAGTTGTAAGGTGATCCATGCGGTCAGATGAGGTCTATGTGACCACATGGTAAAAAGGTAACCGTTGTGGGTCTAATCTTTGGGTTAGATAGAGTAGCTAAGTTGGTAGAAACTCAAGGCACATTGTATCAATTTATAGGGCCCAACGATAAAGGGAATATTCCTTGGCCGACTAGTGGAGACTCATATGGTAGGTTGGTCAGGCCGACCTAACTACCTTTGCGGGCTATAAAAGCTAAACCCTTTCACAACCATCAATCATCTATCTTTCACCAATTATAGTTGTTCTAGTTAGCCCTAAGCTCTTTACCTATCTTCTATCTAGATTGCCATCATCTAAGCTTCACAGTGAAGCACATGAGTGGAAAAAGCCATCTTTGTATCAGTTGTTTAGAGCTAAATAAAAAAATTTAATTCTCCTCTTATTTGTTGTGTACTCTCTATCTCTTTCTCAGATTCTATTCGTTGCACCGTGTAACGTTTACATGGTATTAGAGCCTAGGGGGCTCTAGGGATCGAAGAGTGCGCAAGAGGTAAATGCTTCAACAGCAAAGAGGAACGATGTCATCTTTCGAAAGCGGTTCTGGTGCATTAGGAAGTGGTGCAAGAGGTGGTGCTGCTATACTAGCTATTTAAACATTGAGGATTCGTCCAGCAACCTTCAACAAAGGCAAGTTAGATGGTACAAACTACACCTTGTGGAAGTTCAAAATTAGAACTATCCTTGATTCTTATGAGCTTTTGGAGACTTTGCTGGGGACTGACGTTGAACCACAATCTATCCTCGACCCATTAAATTCTAGTGTAATGATTCCTCTAAATACAGATCTTCTACAAGCTTGGAAACAAAGGAATGTAGATGCATTGTGTGCCTTAGTTACAAGATGTTCTGAGAGTGTTTTGACTTTGATTCAGCATACAACCAAAGCATTAGAGGCTTGGAATGTACTGAGGAGTCAATGTGAAATGTGAAACAAAACAAGGATTTAAAACTTGGAGAATCAACTAGCATCGGAGAAGTTTACTGAAGGAGAGACAGTTAAAGCATTCATCACTTGAATTAAGAATCTGCATGACTTGATGGCGCTGGGATACACAAGACTAGTGAGGAGCTAGCTCAGAGGTGTCTTTGGATTTGTCCACAAAAGTTTGATGGACTAGTAACTGCCCTTAATACTCATGTGAGACATCAAGCTTTGACTTTTGAGGAGTTTTGTGCATTATTGATGGAGGAGGAGTTAAGACTGAAAGCCCGAGAAGGAAGCAACAATGGAGATGTTGCATTCTCTACCAATACAAAAGGCAAAGGTGGTTCCTCCACCAAAAATGATGGTGACAAAAAGAAGAAGGGCGGTAAGAAGAAGTTTCAAGGAGAGCACTTCTATTGCAAGAAGAAAGGACATGTAATCACAAATTGTCGTGTCAAGAAGGTAGATGAAAAGAATGGTACCCTTAAAAGTAAAGGGAAAGAGATAGCCAATACGACTAAAGCAAAGTTGGAGTTATTCATGGCAACCATTGAGTAAGTGTGCTCCTTGGCGCAAGAAGAATTTACCATTGACTCATGGGTGTTGGATAGTGGGGCCTCCCATCACATGACCAACAAGAAAGGTCTATATAGTTTTATGTAGCCTCTACAAGAATCCATCACCGTGATGGTTGATGTTCAAGAAGACAGGTGTAGAAATTCTCGACAGTGCTGACAAAGCTATTGGAAAAGGAGAAAGAAGGAACAACTTGTATGAGCTAAGTGCTCTTACAGCCATCGATGGAGTGGGTATAAGAAAGATTTGGCATTAAAGGTTTGGACACATCGGATTTGCAGTGTTGAAGGAGATGCACAAGCAAGGTATGGTTGCTCACCTACCTATAGTGACTGAATTGAAGAAACCATGTGAAGCTTGTATGATGGGCAAGCAACAGAGAAGGGTATTTCCATAGGAAAGCAAGAATAGAGCACAAGCTCCTCTAGAGTTGGTGCATGCTAACTTGTGCGGTAAGATGCCTACACAAGCCTTGGGGAGATCTTCTTATTTTATGCTGATTGTTGATGACTACAGTAGGA